>NC_091351.1:25930645-26013145 GCF_038502225.1 Cherax quadricarinatus | reverse complement strand
TAAGATCAGTAAGGTTCGGGATAAACCGGGCATAAAAATTTACAGAACCAAGAAAACTATGCATGAGCTTCTTGGTTTTGGGGAATTTAAATTCTAATAAAGCTTTGATCTTACTGGGGAGAGGCTGCAGAGTGTTATTAGAAAGTATCAGTCCAAGATATCTAATCTTGTTATATTCAAGGAAGCATTTCTTCGGCTTGGCAGTGAGGCCATGTGAGCATAGCCTATGCAAAACTGATGTTAATGTTTGGATATGTTCGCCCCACGTGGATGTCATTACGTAAATGTTATCAAAATAAACTGAAACATTTGGCATATTACCCAAGACCTTTCTCATCAGTCTCACGTAGGTAGCACAGGCAGTTACCAAACCGAAGGGCATAGTTCTATATTGCATCAGTCCTTGGTGTGTAGGAAAAGCGGTGTACTGCTTAGAAGAAGGATCTAACATTACTTGATGATATGCCTGCGCAATATCAATATCTCTGAAAAGAAGGAAGAGTCATAAAATTTGTGTAGATCGCTATCTATTAAGGGCATAGGCTCAGCATCCCACCGAGTTACAGCATTAAGGCCTCTGAAGTCAATAGCAAGTCTATATGAATTATCCTCCTTCTTAACCATGACTACTGGTGAACAATATGAAGATACTGAAGGTTCAATGATCTTTAGTTTTAATAATTTGTCTACCTCTCGGTCAAATGCATCCCTAAGGTGAACTGGAACTGGGTATAATTTTCGTTTGATAGGATTGTCCGTCACTAAGTCAATCTTATGGACTACCGTGGAGGTAACACCTGGAATATCAGTAAAGACAACTGAAAATTTACTCACACATTGAAGTAGTTTATGTCTCTTATGGTCATCCAAAGATTCATTAATATTAATGTTGGTTGCGCCCGAGTGGTCAAGAGTCACCAAGTCATGGAGTTCTTCATCATAGTCTAAGTTAGAGGTGTCAATTACGCACACTTTACATTCTTCAGTTGTCTTATCAAGTTCGTGAGGAAAAACTAAGTCAAAGTTATTAAGGCAGTTAACCGAATTTCTTTGGTAATATTTCTTAAGGATGTTGATATGATAAAGCTTAGGTTTCCCCTTGACTTCTATGAGGTAGTCAACTTTCCCACAAATTTTTAATACTTTATATGGACCTTTCCATGCTACTAATAATTTATTTGACTAGATCGGCAAAAGTACAAGAACTTCATCCCCTACTTTAAAACTTCTCCTCTGACTTTTGGAGTCAAAATAGGTTTTGTACTGGTCCATTGACAAACTTAAGTTTTTCGAAACAATGTCAGAGGTCTCCTCAAGTTTGGATCTAAGGTCAAGGAGAAACTGGTAAGAAGACTGAACCTCAGCATTTAAGAACATAAGAACATAAGAATGTAGGAACACTGCAGAAGGCCTACTGGCCCATACGAGGCAGGTCATTATCAAAACGACATCTACCTAAAGCTACTCATTAGTCCATAAGTCATGAAGGATGGACAATGGGCCTCTGGCCTGTCTACCATAGAGAAGTTCAAAAGGTGAAAACCCCAAAGAGTCACTAGGAACTTCCCTCATGGCAAACAAAGCACAGGGTAGGTAACGATGCCACTCCTTAGGTTTAAGGGAGGAAAGCTTCCTTAAAATGGACTTTAGAATCGAATGCTGGCGCTCAATCCTCCCATCACAGCTGGGATGATAGGGTGTGGTGAAGAGAGGCTTCACTCCCAAAAGTTGGTATAGATGTTGCATTAAGTCAGATGTGAATTGTGTCCCACGGTCAGACAAAATTTCTCTAGGGATGTCCACTCTGGAGAAGATGGACAAAAGGGCTTCAGCCACCTCTGTAGTGGTTATGGTCTTTAAGGGTATGGCTTCAGGGAAACTCGAAGCATAATCAACTAATGTTAATATATATCTATGTCCCCCAGATGAAAGTGGAGATAAAGGACCAACGATGTCAATAGGTACTCTTTCAAAAGGTACCGTAAAGTCCGGCATTTTGACCATAGGTACTCGCCTGGTACCTCGGGAGGATGACAGTTGGCAAACTTTACACGATCTACAATAAGTAGTGATATCTGAGGACATTTTGGGCCAAAAATAGGTCTCCCTAATTTTATTTAAGGTTTTACGATGCGAAAAATGTCCGGCCACTGGCAGGTCATGAGCCATTTTAAGAACAGTCTCTCTGCATTGACTTGGAACAACTAAGATGGAATAGTCTGTCTCATCTGAATTTAATTTGAATACTGACTTGTAAAAGATACCTTTTATATATTCAAATTTATATGAAAAGTTTTTCCTTTGGATAACTTAATTTTGTTTAGCGGCATTATGGCAATTCTGAAGAGAAGGGCAATTACGTTGTAAGTTGACAAAAGAGTCCTTTGATATATCTAAAGGCTTGAAGTCAGGGAAAATCAAAGGATGGACAGTAGGAGAAGCCTGGGCTTTGGTCTGAGCCCTAGTCAAGACATTTATAGAATCGGAGGTGATATCTTCACTTTCATCTAACTAGTGAACCGGTGATCCTACTTCCTCGCTTTCGAGAGTAGCATCACTGGTTTTTAATCCCACATGAATATCCCGAGACATTGTCTCGTCTGAACTTTCGAGGGGCTTCTCTGACTGTACAGGAAGAGGATCTGAAACACTTACATCCATCTTTGGTGATGAAAGGTCAACCTCAGAAGGAAGAATGGCACCTTTTACATTACCTATTAGTACGGAGCAAGAAGTGATGGGAGCTAGTACGGCTTCAGACCAACCTGTAAACCATATAGAACATAAGAACATAAGAAAGGAGGAACACTGCAGCAGGCCTGTTGGCCCATACTAGGCAGGTCCTTTACAATTCATCCCACTAACAACATTTGACCAACCCAATTTTCAATGCCACCCAAGAAACAAGCTCCGATGTGCAAGTCCCTCTCAAATCCAACCCCTCCCACTCATGTACTTATCCAACCTAAATTTGAAACTACCCAAAGTCCCAGCCTCAATAACCCAACTAGGTAGACTGTTCCACTCATCAACTACCCTATTTCCAAACCAATACTTTCCTATGTCCTTTCTAAATCTAAACTTATCTAATTTAAATCCATTACTGCATAATGTAACAATGTAACAATGGATTGTAGGAAAAGAGTCCATACGGCCCAAGTAGTCTGAAAGTATAGCAGAGGAATGAGTTTCTTTAAGGTTAGGGAACAGCTTATCAGAAATGACTATACATGTGCATCCAGTGTCTCGTAAAATTGTAGATACATTAAGTCCATTAACTGTTCCTGAACAGAAGGGTGCTTGGTCATTACAGTCTTTAAAACATCTTCCAACTTTTTGGACCTTCCTAGAAGGACAATCTGGACGTTTATGTCCCTTAACACCACACAAATGACAAACAGGAATAAAAGAAGTCATTTTACTTTCCACTAGAGGCTTTGATTTCTTAAGGTCTGATGAACCCTTGCCCTTAGGGTTCGATCCCTTAAGGTGTTTATAGGAATTGTGAGCCTCAGCATACAGGTCAGCAGCCTCAGCAACTTCCTCAGCTTTAATCAGGTTACGTTCTCTGATGAATGTTCTTATCTGATGGGGAAGAGCTGTCAGGAACTGGTCAGCAACCTTGAAGTCTCCAAGAGATTCATAACTGTGATCAATTCCTGAACTCTCTATCCAAAATTCGAACAAACGAGAGAGTGTTACCTGTAACTGTTGAAAGTTCTGGCCAGGCTGTAAGGTGGCATACCTGAAATCTTTCCTGTAAGAATTAGTGGTTTTTTGATATGCTTTAAGGATTGCCTTCTTCAGTAGGTTATAATTACAAATGATATCCTGCGACGAAGTTGCATAGATATTCAAGGCTGTACCAGAAAATAACATTCCTAACCTGGTAGCCCAGGTGTCAGCAGGCCATTCACAGAGGGTAGCGGTATTTTCAAACCTGATAATGTATGAAGTTATGTCTTCACCCTCTGTGAAGGGAGGTAAATTAGGTGTTGGAATACGTGCACTAGCTGCACGTTGTTCCATTACTCCTTCATCTAATTGCTGTTGTGAGAAAGTTAAGTTTTTATTCTCCAATTCAAGGCGAGCTTGTTCGAGCTCGCGATCCTTTTCTCTCTCCCTTAACTCATATTCTCTGTCCTTTGCTCTTTCCTCAAGTTCCCTTAATTTAACTTGTTCCTCACGTACTTTAGCTCTTTCCTCACGATCAAGTCTATCACGCTCTTTTTTGTCTTCTCTTTCGATTCTCTCTCGATCCTTTTCCTCTTGTCTTTCTCTTTCTAACTGTCTCTCTTCTCTCTCAATTCTCTCTCTCTCAATTCTTTCCTGGATCTTAGCACTAATGAAAGATTCTAAATTTTTCCCTGTTATTCCTAACTTACTTCCAGCTTTCATCCAAAACTGGTATTCATCCATACTTGCAAGAGTAACTTAAACTACCAGGAGAAAACTGAAATGGGTATCAAAGAAAACGGAGGGTTCAATTCTTGCTCCGCTGAAACTGTAAATAAATCAGAGGCTCGATCCCTACTTCAATTAAACAATATGTATTAATGAAAACGAAGGGTTCTATGCCGGCTCCGAGCAAAGAGTAAGTAGAATGGGGTCACTTGACCATCCAATCTTCTCACCAACAAATCAAGAGTGTCCTATGACAGTTCCCTTGATATAATAAAGAGCTCAATGAAACAAATTGTCACTGGAAAATCACGGGTCCCTAGAGTCTAATCCTCCAAAGTGTTTGAAGCTCACAAGAAAGGTGGCAGAATTAACTATTATATCCTGCCTGACTTGACTTACAATAAATTGAGACTATAACAATCACCAAATCTTTTAAATACCTGTACCATAGTCCTAGCATAGAGAATGATTACTCATGGCTGGTGGTAACCGTCTGTGGTATGCAGCGTTGAAATTCCAATGGTAGATTCGAGATGGAATTGAATCTTGATTCTGTCGAGTTGTATACTGGCAAGGTCGCGACTTGTGAAGGCTTACTCAGCCCTATAACAACTTCAGACAGTATTACCCAGGCTGGCTCCTCCTCAGGAAAATTAATGAATAGAAAAAGGAATAACAGACAAACATAAACACTTTATTATATAGAACATATAAAATATTAAACACTTAAATATGAAATATTAATCCTACATTAAAGAAAATGAAAAATGAAAAATATAAATGATAACTGAATTCAACGCTAATTTAAACTTGGGTGTCTGGTGTTGGTGACACTGTGTTGTTGAAATTGTAGCCGTTGCTGATGATTTGGGGGGGGGGGTCGCAGGTGTTGGTTACAACCCACCGGTTCGTTCTTCACAGTATAGCCGTGAGTATTATATCCTGATGACAGGAAAGCAGGTTCTTTACCACTGCAATAATGAAGGGTTACGTCCTGCAATTTCATACAGGTGCACAGGCAAGTAAATCCAATATGGGACGTCTCCAGGACGTTAGTCCGTCTCCTTCAGTTTTTCTCGTTGATTGACAGGTGACCCTCTCTGTCATCCAAGCTGAAAAGATAGACAGGTTACCCACTGCTTAAATAATCACTCTACATGATAAGTACAATACCTAAAAGACGTGGTGATTATTACAACAGTAAACTTAGAGCAAGGCTGAAAATACTAAGTTTATTATTGGTCCAAAGTGAAGCTTTCAACCAATAAATCCACTAGAATACAAGGGAGGCATGTACTTACAGTAGTGTTGGGAGCTGAGTCGAGTGATTACTGTTTGGACCGGAGCCCCACACGTCACCTTTCGGGGGGGGGGAAGAGGGAGGGGAAGGGATAGTGGAAGCTAGACTGACCCCACGTTAACAAGCAGCCAGCAAACAAACTATCACTTTAGGGGTGGGGGAGAAAAGGTGGGAATAGCGGGAGCTGGACTTACCCTACCTTAACAAGTAGCCGGCAATGAAACTATTGTTCCTATATATTCCCTCGCTACTCCTATCTATTGAACTTTTCCCTCACACTCTCTCTCTGCTTTCTGAGCTTTATCATACCTCTTCTTAAAACTATGTATGGTTCCTGCCTCCACTACTTCACTTGCTAGGCTACTCCACTTCCTGACGACTCTATGACTGAAGAAATACTTCCTAACGTCCCTGTGACTCGTCTGAGTCTTCAGCTTCCAGCTGTGACCCCTTGTTCCTGTGTCCCCTCTCTGGAACATCCTATCTCTGTCCACCTTGCCTATTCCCTGCAGTATCTTGTATGTCGTTATTATGTCTCCCCTGACCCTTCTGTCCTCCAGTGTCGTCAGTCCGATTTCCCTTAACCTTTCCTCATACGACATTCCCCTGAGCTCTGGGACTAGCCTTGTTACAAACCTTTGTACTTTCTCTAACTTCTTGACGTGCTTGACCAGGTGTGGGTTCCAGACTGGTGCTGCATACTCCAGTATGGGCCTAACATACACAATGGACAGTGTCTTGAACGATTCCTTATTAAGGTATCGGAACGCTATCCTCAGGTTTGCCAGGTGCCCGTATACTGCAGCAGTTATTTGGTTGATGTGTGCCCCCGGTGACGTGCTCGGTGTTATGGTCACCCCGAGGTCTTTCTCCCTGAGTGAGGTCTGTAGTCTTTGTCCACTTAGCCTATACTCTGTCTGTGGTCTTCTTTGCCCCTCCCCAATCTTCATGACTTTGCATTTGGCAGGATTGAATTTGAGAAGCCAGTTTCTTGACCACATGTCCAGCCTCTCCAGGTCTCTTTGCAGTCCTGCCTCATCCTCATCCGATTTAATTCTTCTCATCAACTTCACATCATCTGCGAATAGGGACACTTCAGAGTCTATTCCTTCCATCATGTCGTTCGCATATATCAAAAATAGCACTGGTCCTAGAACTGACCCCTTTGGGACCCCGCTCGTCACAGGCGCCCACTGTGATACCTCTTCATGTACCATGACTCGTTGCTGCCTCCCTGTCAGGTATTCCCTGATCCATTGCAGTGCCCTCCCTGTTACATGCGCCTGATCCTCCAGCTTCTGCACTAATCTCTTGTGGGGAACTGTGTCAAAGGTCTTCCTGCAGTCTAGGAAAACACAATCAACCCACCCCTCTCTCTTGTGTCTTACTTCTGTTACCTTGTCATAAAACTCCAGGAGGTTTGTGATACAAGATTTGCCTTCCATGAACCCATGCTGGTTTTCATTTATAATCTTGTTCCGTTCCAGGTGTTCGACCACTCTCCTCCTGATAATCTTCTCCATGACTTTGCACACAATACATGTCAGAGACACAGGTCTGTAGTTTAGCACCTCGTTTCTGTTTCCTTTCTTAAATATGGGGACTACATTTGCTGTCTTCCATTTCTCAGGTAGTTGCCCAGTTTCAAGGGATGTGTTGAAGATTGTGGTTAGAGGCACGCACAGCATCTCTGCTCCTTCTCTAAGGACCCATGGGGAGATGTTGTCCGGTTCCATCGCCTTTGAGGTGTCAAGGTCACTTAGCAGCTTCTTCACCTCCTCCTCGGTTGTTAGTAAGTCATCCAACACTTGGTGGTATATTCCCTCTTGATGTTCCCTTCTGTGCTGTCTTCCCACAGCCCTTCCTGTTTCTACTGTAAAAACTTCCTTATATCTCCTGTTTAGCTCCTCACATACCTCCTGATCATTTCTTGTGAGTTCTCCACCTTCTGTCCTTAATCTGATCATCTGGTCTTTGACTGTTGTCTTCCTCCTGATGTGGCGATACAACAGTTTCGGGTCAGTCAGTGTGTGTGCGCGTGTGTGTGTGCGTGCGTGCGTGTGTGTATGTGTGTATGAGTGTGTAAGATGCCAAGTTAAAGCTATTGTAAAGGCGTAAGTAATCATCATTATGTTTGTTCGTGATAAAGATAACTGGTATCATAAAGTGTGTTCTCTACTTCAAGGTTAAACACTGATGCCTTCCTGTTTCGTTTTTTATCATATATTTTATTATTTCTGATTCAGAACAAAAAATGCAAATATTTGTTATAAAAGATAGAACATAGAATTCGTTACTGAACGAAACTATTTAATTATGTAAAATAAAATATTGCAACAGCAAATGGCTTCTGGAGCTCCACGGTATTTGACGCCCTGTTTATACAAAGATGCCATTTATTGCCGTCAGTATTTATTCTGCCACAGATTTCGTATACATACTCGAACTTTCATAGTTTATGTGCAGTACATGCTGAACCTTCCCGTTTAGCAAGTTCTACCTGCATAATATATGGACGCAATATATCACTTACGGTAGGATAACTAGATCTTCCTAAGGAGACTGTGTCGCAGTTGGCAACAAGGAAGTTGAGTCGAGTAGCATCGTGGGAGTTTAGTGTTCTGTTACAAGTACAGTAGCCCTGCACATTCCGATGGCCCAACTAAATTGTTTATATAGTCGTTGACATAATCTAATTATAGCTTTACGTCAACTACTTAAAAAGGTACGTTAGGCAATACTGCAATTTACTGTTTCAGAAATTTAATTAACTAATATACTAAGAGATAAGTGTTAAGTTTGTGAACGTAACCAGTTCTGTGCATGAGATATTTATTGTATAACATTCTCACACTCAGTGATGTTAGCAGATACATACTGAGCGATGCAACAAATACACGACCAAGGTGACCAATACATGATGAAAGAGGTAATAAATACACGAGAAACAAGTTGACAAATGTAAGAGAAACAAGGTGACAAATACATGAAGGATTCAGAGAAACCGGTTAGCTAGACTTGAGTCCTAGAGGTGTGAAGTACAATGAGTGCACTCTGAAGGACGGGTGTTGATATGTTGCAGTTTTTAACTGTTGTGACAGTTAACCTCTGCCAAGACAGTGATGGAGTGAATACGATGAAAGCGTTTCTTTTTCTTCAAATCACCCTGCTTTGGTGGGAAAATCACCTTGCTTTGGTGGGAAAATCACCTTGCTTTGGTGGGAAAATCACCCTGCTTTGGTGGGAAAATCACCTTGCTTTGGTGGGAAAATCACCTTGCTTTGGTGGGAAAATCACCCTGCTTTGGTGGGAAAATCACCTTGCTTTGGTGGGAAAATCACCCTGCTTTGGTGAGAAAATCACCTTGCTTTGGTGGGAAAATCACCTTGCTTTGGTGGGAAAGTCACCCTGCTTTAGAGGGAAAATCACCCTGCTTTGGTGAGAAAATCACATTGCTTTGGAGAGAAAATCACCTTGCTATGGTGGGAAAATCACCTTGCTTTGGTGAGAAAATCACCTTGCTTTGGTGAGAAAATCACCTTGCTTTGGTGAGAAAATCACCTTGCTTTGGTGAGAAAATCACCTTCCTTTGGTGAGAAAATCATCTTGCTTTGGTGAGAAAATCAACTTGCTTTGGTGGGAAAATCACCTTGCTTTGGTGGGAAAATCACCTTGCTTTGGTGAGAAAATCACCTTGCTTTGGTGGGAAAATCACCTTGCTTTGGTGGGAAAATCACCTTGCTTTGGTGAGAAAATCACCTTGCTTTGGTGAGAAAATCACCTTGCTTTGGTGAGAAAATCACCTTGCTTTGGTGAGAAAATCACCTTGCTTTGGTGGGAAAATCACCTTGCTTTGGTGAGAAAATCAGCTTGCTTTGGTGGGAAAATCACCCTGCTTTGGTGAGAAAATCACGTTGCTTTGGTGCGAAAATCACCTTGCTTTGGTGGGAAAATCACCTTGCTTTGGTGAGAAAATCACCTTGCTTTGGTGGGAAAATCACCTTGCTTTGGTGGGAAAATCACCTTGCTTTGAAGGGAAAATCACCTTGCTTTGGTGAGAAAATCACCTTGCTTTGGTGAGAAAATCACCCTGCTTTGGTGAGAAAATCACCTTGCTTTGGTGGGAAAATCACCTTGCTTTGGTGAGAAAATCACCTTGCTTTGGTGAGAAAATCACCCTGCTTTGGTGGGAAAATCACCTTGCTTTGATGGGAAAATCACCTTGCTTTGGTGAGAAAATCCCCTTGCTTTGGTGAGAAAATCACCTTGCTTTGGTGAGAAAATCACCTTGCTTTGGTGAGAAAATCACCTTGCTTTGGTGAGAAAATCACCCTGCTTTGGTGAGAAAATCACCTTGCTTTGGTGGGAAAATCACCCTGCTTTGGTGAGAAAATCACCTTGCTTTGGTGAGAAAATCACCTTGCTTTGGTGAGAAAATCACCCTGCTTTGGTGAGAAAATCACCTTGCTTTGGTGGGAAAATCACCCTGCTTTGGTGAGAAAATCACCTTGCTTTGGTGGGAAAATCACCCTGCTTTGGTGAGAAAATCACCTTGCTTTGGTGAGAAAATCACCCTGCTTTGGTGAGAAAATCACCTTGCTTTGGTGAGAAAATCACCCTGCTTTGGTGGGAAAATCACCCTGCTTTGGTGAGAAAATCACCTTGCTTTGGTGGGAAAATCACCCTGCTTTGGTGAGAAAATCACCTTGCTTTGGTGAGAAAATCACCTTGCTTTGGAGAGAAAATCACCCTGCTTTGGTGAGAAAATCACCCTGCTTTCGTGAGAAAATCACTTTGCTTTGGTGGGAAAATCACCTTGCTTTGGCGGGAAAATCACCTTGCTTTGGTGAGAAAATCACCTTGCTTTGGTGAGAAAATCACCTTGCTTTGGTGAGAAAATCACCTTGCTTTGGTGAGAAAATCACCCTGCTTTGGTGAGAAAATCACCTTGCTTTGGTGGGAAAATCACCCTGCTTTGGTGAGAAAATCACCTTGCTTTGGTGAGAAAATCACCTTGCTTTGGTGAGAAAATCACCCTGCTTTGGTGAGAAAATCACCTTGCTTTGGTGAGAAAATCACCCTGCTTTGGTGAGAAAATCACCTTGCTTTGGTGAGAAAATCACCCTGCTTTGGTGGGAAAATCACCCTGCTTTGGTGAGAAAATCACCTTGCTTTGGTGGGAAAATCACCCTGCTTTGGTGAGAAAATCACCTTGCTTTGGTGAGAAAATCACCTTGCTTTGCAGAGAAAATCACCCTGCTTTGGTGAGAAAATCACCCTGCTTTCGTGAGAAAATCACTTTGCTTTGGTGGGAAAATCACCTTGCTTTGGCGGGAAAATCACCTTGCTTTGGTGGGAAAATCACCCTGCTTTGGTGGGAAAATCACCTTGCTTTGGTGGGAAAATCACCTTGCTTTGGTGGGAAAATCACCCTGCTTTGGTGGGAAAATCACCTTGCTTTGGTGGGAAAATCACCCTGCTTTGGCGGGAAAATCACCCTACTTTGGTGAGAAAATCACCTTGCTTTGGCGGGAAAATAACCTTGCTTTGGTGAGAAAATCACCCTGCTTTGGTGGGAAAATCATCTTGCTTTGGTGATAAAATCACCTTGCTTTGGTGGGAAAATCACCCTGCTTTGGTGAGAAAATCACCCTGCTTTGGTGGGAAAATCACCTTGCTTTGGTGAGAAAATCACCTTGCTTTGGTGGGAAAATCACCTTGCTTTGGTGGGAAAATCACCCTGCTTTTGTGACAAAAATCACCTTGCTTTGGCGGGAAAATCACCTTGCTTTGGTGAGAAAACCACCCTGCTTTGGTGGGAAAATCACCTTGCTTTGGTGAGAAAATCACCTTACTTTGGTGGGAAAATCACCTTCCTTTGGCGGGAAAATCACCTTGCTTTGGTGGGAAAATCACCTTGCTTTGGTGAGAAAATCACCCTGCTTTGGTGAGAAAATCACCTTGCTTTGGTGGGAAAATCACCTTGCTTTGGTGGGAAAATCACCTTGCTTTGGTGGGAAAATCACCCTGCTTTGGTGGAAAAATCACTCTGCTTTGGTGAGAAAATCACCTTGCTTTGGTGGGAAAATCACCTTGCTTTGGCGGGAAAATCACCTTGCTTTGGTGAGAAAATCACCCTGCTTTGGTGAGAAAATCACCTTGCTTTGGTGGGAAAATCACCTTGCTTTGGTGAGAAAATCACCTTGCTTTGGTGGGGAAATCACCCTGCTTTGGTGAGAAAATCACCTTGCTTTGGTGGGAAAATCACCCTTCTTTGGTGGGAAAATCACGCTGCTTTGGTGGGAAAATCACCCTGCTTTGGTGGGAAAATCACCCTGCTTTGGTGCGAAAATCACATTGCTTTGGTAGGAAAATCACCTTGCTTTGGTGGGAAAATCACCTTGCTTTGGGTGGAAAATCACCCTGCTTTGGTGAGAAAATCACCTTGCTTTGGTGGGAAAATCACCTTGCTTTGGTGGGAAAATCACCCTGCTTTGGTGAGAAAATCACCTTGCTTTGGTGGGAAAAATCACCCTGCTTTGGTGGGAAAATCACCTTGCTTTGGTGGGAAAATCACCCTGCGTTGGTGGGAAAATCACTTTGGGTGAGAAAATCACCTTGCTTTGGTGAGAAAATCACCTTGCTTTGGTGAGAAAATCACCTTGCTTTGGTGGGAAAATCACCTTGCTTTGGTGAGAAAATCACCTTGCTTTGGTGAGAAAATCACCCTGCTTTGGTGAGAAAATCACCTTGCTTTGGTGGGAAAATCACCCTGCTTTGGTGAGAAAATCACCTTGCTTTGGTGAGAAAATCACCTTGCTTTGGTGAGAAAATCACCCTGCTTTGGTGAGAAAATCACCTTGCTTTGGTGGGAAAATCACCTTGCTTTGGTGAGAAAATCAACTTGCTTTGGTGAGAAAATCACCTTGCTTTGGTGGGAAAATCACCTTGCTTTGGTGGGAAAATCACCCTGCTTTGGTGGGAAACTCACCTTGCTTTGGTGGGAAAATCACCTTGCTTTGGTGAGAAAATCACCTTGCTTTGGTGGGAAAATCACCTTGCTTTGGTGAGAAAATCACCTTGCTTTGGTGAGAAAATCACCTTGCTTTGGTGGGAAAATCACCTTGCTTTGGTGGGAAAATCACCTTGCTTTGGTGGGAAAATCACCTTGCTTTGGTGGGAAAATCACCCTGCTTTGGTGGGAAAATCACCCTGCTTTGGTGGGAAAATCACCTTGCTTTGGTGGGAAAATCACCCTGCTTTGGTGGGAAAATCACCCTGCTTTGGTGGGAAAATCACCTTGCTTTGGTGGGAAAATCACCTTGCTTTGGTGGGAAAATCACCTTGCTTTGGTGGGAAAATCACCTTGCTTTGGTGAGAAAATCACCTTGCTTTGGTGGGAAAATCACCCTGCTTTGGTGGGAAAATCACCTTGCTTTGGTGGGAAAATCACCCTGCTTTGGTGGGAAAATCACCTTGCTTTGGTGGGAAAATCACCCTTCTTTGGTGGGAAAATCACGCTGCTTTCGTGGGAAAATCACCCTGCTTGCTGCTTGGTGGGAAAATCACCTTTTGCTTTTTGGTGGGAAAATCACCCTTTGGTGGGAAAATCTTTGGTGGGAAAATCACCTTGGGTGGGAAAAATCACCTTGCTTTGGTGGGAAAATGGGAAAATCACCTTGCTTTGGTGCTTTGGTGTGAAAATCACCTTGAAAATCACCTTGCTTTGGTGGGAAAATCACCCTGCTTTGGCATGGCTTTGGTGGGAAAATCACCTTGCTTTGGTGGGAAAATCACCTTGCTTTGGTGGGAAAAAATCACCTTGCTTTGGTGGGAGAAAATCACCCTGCTTTGGTGGGAAAATCACCTTGCTTTGGTGAGAAAATCACCTTGGGTGAAAATCACCTTGCTTTGGGTGAGAAAATGGAAAATCACCTTGCTTTGGTAAGAAAGTCACCTTGCTTTGGTGGGAAAATCACCTTGCTTTGTTGGGAAAATCACCTTGCTTTGGTGAGAAAATCACCCTGCTTTGGTGGGCTTTGGTGAAAATCACCTTGCTGCTTTGGTGGGAAAATCACCTTGCTTTGGTGCGGCTTTGGTGGGAAAATCACCTTGCTTTGGTGAGAAAATGGGTGGGAAAATCACCTTGCTTTGGTGGGAAAATCACCTTGCTTTGGTGGGTGAAAATCACCTTGCTGCTTTTGGTGAGAAAATCACCTTGCTTTGGTGGGAAAATCACCTTGCTTTGGTGAGAAAATCACCTTGCTTTGGTGAGAAAATCACCCTGCTTTGGTGGGAAAATCACCTTGCTTTGATGGGAAAATCACCTTGCTTTGGTGAGAAAATCCCCTTGCTTTGGTGAGAAAATCACCTTGCTTTGGTGAGAAAATCACCTTGCTTTGGTGAGAAAATCACCTTGCTTTGGTGAGAAAATCACCCTGCTTTGGTGGGAAAATCACCTTGCTTTGGTGGGAAAATCACCTTGCTTTGGTGGGAAAATCACCTTGCTTTGGTGGGAAAATCACCTTGCTTTGGTGGGAAAATCACCCTGCTTTGGTGGGAAAATCACCCTGCTTTGGTGGGAAAATCACCTTGCTTTGGTGGGAAAATCACCTTGCTTTGGTGGGAAAATCACCCTGCTTTGGTGGGAAAATCACCTTGCTTTGGTGGGAAAATCACCTTGCTTTGGTGGGAAAATCACCTTGCTTTGGTGGGAAAATCACCTTGCTTTGGTGGGAAAATCACCCTGCTTTGGTGGGAAAATCACCTTGCTTTGGTGGGAAAATCACCCTGCTTTGGTGAGAAAATCACCTTGCTTTGGTGGGAAAATCACCCTGCTTTGGTGGGAAAATCACCTTGCTTTGGTGGGAAAATCACCTTGCTTTGGTGGGAAAATCACCTTGCTTTGGTGAGAAAATCACCCTGCTTTGGTGGGAAAATCACCATGCTTTGGTGAGAAAATCACCTTTCTTTGGTGGGAAAATCACCCTGCTTTGGTGAGAAAATCACCTTGCTTTGGTGAGAAAATCACCTTGCTTTGGAGAGAAAATCACCCTGCTTTGGTGAGAAAATCACCTTGCTTTGGTGGGAAAATCACCCTGCTTTGGTGAGAAAATCACCTTGCTTTGGTGGGAAAATCACCCTGCTTTGGTGAGAAAATCACCTTGCTTTGGTGAGAAAATCACCTTGCTTTGGAGAGAAAATCACCCTGCTTTGGTGAGAAAATCACCCTGCTTTCGTGAGAAAATCACTTTGCTTTGGTGGGAAAATCACCTTGCTTTGGCGGGAAAATCACCTTGCTTTGGTGAGAAAATCACCTTGCTTTGGTGAGAAAATCACCTTGCTTTGGTGAGAAAATCATCTTGCTTTGGTGAGAAAATCACCCTGCTTTGGTGAGAAAATCACCTTGCTTTGGTGGGAAAATCACCCTGCTTTGGTGAGAAAATCACCTTGCTTTGGTGAGAAAATCACCTTGCTTTGGTGAGAAAATCACCCTGCTTTGGTGAGAAAATCACCTTGCTTTGGTGAGAAAATCACCCTGCTTTGGTGAGAAAATCACCTTGCTTTGGTGAGAAAATCACCCTGCTTTGGTGGGAAAATCACCCTGCTTTGGTGAGAAAATCACCTTGCTTTGGTGGGAAAATCACCCTGCTTTGGTGAGAAAATCACCTTGCTTTGGTGAGAAAATCACCTTGCTTTGGAGAGAAAATCACCCTGCTTTGGTGAGAAAATCACCCTGCTTTCGTGAGAAAATCACTTTGCTTTGGTGGGAAAATCACCTTGCTTTGGCGGGAAAATCACCTTGCTTTGGTGGGAAAATCACCTTGCTTTGGTGGGAAAATCACCCTGCTTTGGTGGGAAAATCACCCTGCTTTGGTGGGAAAATCACCTTGCTTTGGTGGGAAAATCACCCTGCTTTGGTGAGAAAATCACCCTGCATTGGTGGGAAAATCACCTTGCTTTGGTGGGAAAATCACCCTGCTTTGGTGGGAAAATCACCTTGCTTTGGCGGGAAAATCACCTTGCTTTAGTGAGAAAATCACCTTGCTTTGGTGGGAAAATCACCCTGCTTTGGTGAGAAAATCACCTTGCTTTGGTGGGAAAATCACCCTGCTTTGGTGGGAAAATCACCTTGCTTTGGTGGGAAAATCACCCTGCTTTGGCGGGAAAATCACCCTGCTTTGGTGAGAAAATCACCTTGCTTGGGTGGGAAAATCACCTTGCTTTGGTGGGAAAATCACCCTGCTTTGGTGGGAAAATCACCCTGCTTTGGTGGGAAAATCACCTTGCTTTGGTGGGAAAATCACCTTGCTTTGGTGGGAAAATCACCCTGCTTTGGTGGGAAAATCACCTTGCTTTGGTGGGAAAATCACCTTGCTTTAGCGGGAAAATCACCCTGCTTTGGTGGGATAATCACCCTGCTTTGGTGGGAAAATCACCCTGCTTTGGTGAGAAAATCACCTTGCTTTGGTGGGAAAATCACCCTGCTTTGGTGGGAAAATCACCTTGCTTTGGTGGGAAAATCACCCTGCTTTGGCGGGAAAATCACCCTACTTTGGTGAGAAAATCACCTTGCTTTGGCGGGAAAATAACCTTGCTTTGGTGAGAAAATCACCCTGCTTTGGTGGGAAAATCATCTTGCTTTGGTGATAAAATCACCTTGCTTTGGTGGGAAAATCACCCTGCTTTGGTGGGAAAATCACCTTGCTTTGGTGGGAAAGTCACCCTGCTTTGGTGAGAAAATCACCCTGCTTTGGTGGGAAAATCACCTTGCTTTGGTGAGAAAATCACCTTGCTTTGGTGGGAAAATCACCTTGCTTTGGTGGGAAAATCACCCTGCTTTGGTGAGAAAATCACCTTGCTTTGGCGGGAAAATCACCTTGCTTTGGTGAGAAAACCACCCTGCTTTGGTGGGAAAATCACCTTGCTTTGGTGAGAAAATCACCTTACTTTGGTGGGAAAATCACCTTCCTTTGGCGGGAAAATCACCTTGCTTTGGTGGGAAAATCACCTTGCTTTGGTGAGAAAATCACCCTGCTTTGGTGAGAAAATCACCTTGCTTTGGTGGGAAAATCACCTTGCTTTGGTGGGAAAATCACCTTGCTTTGGTGGGAAAATCACCCTGCTTTGGTGGAAAAATCACCCTGCTTTGGTGAGAAAATCACCTTGCTTTGGTGGGAAAATCACCTTGCTTTGGCGGGAAAATCACCTTGCTTTGGTGAGAAAATCACCCTGCTTTGGTGAGAAAATCACCTTGCTTTGGTGGGAAAATCACCTTGCTTTGGTGAGAAAATCACCTTGCTTTGGTGGGGAAATCACCCTGCTTTGGTGAGAAAATCACCTTGCTTTGGTGGGAAAATCACCTTGATTTGGCGGGAAAATCACCTTGCTTTGGTGAGAAAATCACCCTGCTTTGGTGAGAAAATCACCTTGCTTTGGTGGGAAAATCACCTTGCTTTGGTGAGAAAATCAACTTGCTTTGGTGAGAAAATCACCTTGCTTTGGTGGGAAAATCACCTTGCTTTGGTGGGAAAATCACCTTGCTTTGGTGAGAAAATCACCTTGCTTGGGTGAGAAAATCACCTTGCTTGGGTGAGAAAATCACCTTGCTTTGGTGGGAAAATCACCTTGCTTTGGTGAGAAAATCACCTTGCTTTGGTGGGAAAATCACCTTGCTTTGGTGAGAAAATCACCTTGCTTTGGTGAGAAAATCACCTTGTTTTGGTGGGAAAATCACCTTGCTTTGGTGGGAAAATCACCTTGCTTTGGTGAGAAAATCACCTTGCTTTGGTGGGAAAATCACCTTGCTTTGGTGGGAAAATCACCTTACTTTGGTGGGAAAATCACCTTGCTTTGGTGGGAAAATCACCTTGCTTTGGTGAGAAAAATCACCTTGCTTTAGTGAGAAAATCACCTTACTTTGGTGGGAAAATCACCCTGCTTTGGTGAGAAAATCACCTTGCTTTGGTGGGAAAATCACCCTGCTTTGGTGGGAAAATCACCTTGCTTTGGTGGGAAAATCACCCTGCTTTGGCGGGAAAATCACCCTGCTTTGGTGAGAAAATCACCTTGTTTGGGTGGGAAAATCACCTTGCTTTGGTGGGAAAATCACACAGCTTTGGTGGGAAAATCACTCTGCTTTGGTGGGAAAATCACCTTGCTTTGGTGGGAAAATCACCTTGCTTTGGTGGGAAAATCACCCTGCTTTGGTGGGAAAATCACCTTGCTTTGGTGGGAAAATCACCTTGCTTTAGCGGGAAAATCACCCTGCTTTGGTGGGATAATCACCCTGCTTTGGTGGGAAAATCACCCTGCTTTGGTGAGAAAATCACCTTGCTTTGGTGGGAAAATCACCCTGCTTTGGTGGGAAAATCACCTTGCTTTGGTGGGAAAATCACCCTGCTTAGGCGGGAAAATCACCCTACTTTGGTGAGAAAATCACCTTGCTTTGGCGGGAAAATAACCTTGCTTTGGTGAGAAAATCACCCTGCTTTGGTGGGAAAATCATCTTGCTTTGGTGATAAAATCACCTTGCTTTGGTGGGAAAATCACCCTGCTTTGGTGGGAAAATCACCTTGCTTTGGTGGGAAAGTCACCCTGCTTTGGTGAGAAAATCACCCTGCTTTGGTGGGAAAATCACCTTGCTTTGGTGAGAAAATCACCTTGCTTTGGTGGGAAAATCACCTTCCTTTGGTGGGAAAATCACCCTGCTTTGGTGAGAAAATCACCTTGCTTTGGCGGGAAAATCACCTTGCTTTGGTGAGAAAACCACCCTGCTTTGGTGGGAAAATCACCTTGCTTTGGTGAGAAAATCACCTTACTTTGGTGGGAAAATCACCTTGCTTTGGTGAGAAAATCAGCTTGCTTTGGTGGGAAAATCACACTGCTTTGGTGAGAAAATCACGTTGCTTTGGTGCGAAAATCACCTTGCTTTCGTGGGAAAATCACCCTGCTTTGGTGGAAAATCACCCTGTTTTTGGTGAGAAAATCACCTTGTTTTGTGGGAAAATCACCTTGCTTTGGCGGAAAATCAATTGCTTTGGTGAGAAAATCAATTCCTGCTTTGGTGAGAAAATCACCTGTTTTCAGGAAAATTTGCTTTTTAGTGAGAAAATCACCTTGCTTTGGTGGGGGAAATCACCCAGCTTTGGTGAGAAAATCAATTGTTTTTGGTGGAAAATCACCTTGATTTGGCGGGAAAATCACCTTTGCTTTGAAAGGAGAAAATCAATTCTGCTTTGGTGAGAAAATCAATTTTGCTTTGGTGGGAAAATCACTTTGCTTTGGTGAGAAAAATCAACTCTTGCTTTGGTGAGAAAAATCAATTGCTTTGCGGGAAAAATCACCTTGCTTTGGTGGAAAATCAATTGCTTTGGTGGGAAACCAATTCTTGCTTGGTGGGAAAAACACTACGGTGGGAAAATCAATTCCTGCTTTGGTGGGAAAATCACCTTTGTTTTCTGCGGGAAAATCACCTTGCTTTAGCGGGAAAATCACCCTGCTTTGCGGGATAATCACCCTGCTTGCGGGAAATCACCCTTCTTGGTGAGAAAATTTGCTTTGCGGGAAAATCACCCTGCTTTGGTGAAAATCACCCATGGTGGGAAAATCACCTGCTTGGCAAGGAAAATCACCCTACTTTGGTGAGAAAATCACTGTTTTGGCGGGAAAATAACCTGCTTTCAGAGAAAATCAACTCAGTTTAGGAAATTGTCTGTTATGATACAAAATCACCTTGCTTTGGTGGAAATCAATTTCTGCTTTAGGAAAAATTTGCTTGTGGAGTCACCTGCTTTGGTGGGAGAAATCACCCTGCTTCTTTGGTGTAGAAAACACTTGAGTTTTGCAGAAAACCACCTGCTTGGTGGGAAAATCACCTTGTTTTGGTGGGAAAATCACCCTGCTTTGGTGGAGAAAATCACCTTGCTTTATGTGGGAAAATCAATTTGCTTTGGTGAGAAAACACCCTGCTTTGGTGGGAAAAATCACCTTGTTTTGGTGAGAAAATCACCTTTACTTTGGTGGGAAAATCACCTTCCTTGGCGGGAAATCACCTTGCTTTGGTGGGGAAAATCACCCTCCTTTGGTGAGAAATCACCTGCTTTGCGAGAAAATCACCCTTGGTTGGTGGAAAATCACCTGTTTTGCGGAATTTCAATTCTGCTTTGGTGGAAAATCAACTTGCTTTGGTGGGGAGAGAAAATCACCTTGCTTTGTGGAAAATCACCTTTGCTTATGGAAATCACCTGCTTTGGTGAGAAAATCACCTCTGCTTGGTGAGAAAAATCACCTTGCTTTGGTGGGAAAAATCACCTCGCTTCTTTGGTGAGAAAATCAATTGTTTTGGTGGGGGAATCATCCTGCTTGGGTGAGAAAATCAATTTTGCTTTTGGTGGGAAATCACTTTGATTTATGGGAAAATCACCTTGCTTTGGTGAGAAAATCAATTGCTTTGGTGAGAAAAATCAATTGCTTTGGTGGAAATCACCTGCTTTGGTGAGAAAACTCAACTTGCTTTGGTGGGAGAAAATCACCTTGCTTTGGTGGGAAAATCACCTTGCTTTGGTGGGAAAAATCACCTTGCTTTGTGAGAAAATCAATTTGCTTGCAGAAAATCACCTGCTTGGGGGAGGAAAATCACCTGTTTTGGTGGAAAAAATCACTTGCTTTGGTGAGAAAATCACCTTGCTTTGGTGGGAAAATCACCTTGCTTTGGTGAGAAAATCACCTTGCTTTGGTGAGAAAATCACCTGTTTTGGTGGGAAAATCACCTTGCTTTGGGGAAAAAATCACTTGCTTTGCGAGAAAAATCACCTTTGCTTTGGTGGAAAAAAATCACCTTGCTTTAGGAAAATCACCTGTTTTGAGAGAAAATCACCTGCTTTCGTGAGAAAAAATCACCTTGCTTCAGGGAAATCAATTGCTTATGGGAAAATCAATTCGTTTTGCGGGAAAATCACCTTGCTTTGGTGGGAAAATCACCTTCCTTTGGTGAGGTAAATCATCTCTTCCTTATAGGGAAAAATCACCCTGCCATAGTGGGAAAATCACCTGTTTGGTGAGAAAATCACCTTGCTATGGTGGGAAAATCACCTGTTTTGCGGGGAAAATCAATTTACTTTGGCGGAAAATCACCTTGCTTTGGTGGGAAAATCACCTTTGCTTTGGTGGAAAAATCAATTTTGCTTTGTGGAAAATCACACTGGCTTTGCTGGAAAATCACCTTTGCTTTGATGGAAAAAATCACCTGCATTGTGGGAAATCACCTTTGCTTTGCGGGAAAATCGCCCCCAAGTTTCTTGGTGGGGGAAAATCACCCTGCTTATGGAAAATCCACTGCTTTTGATGGAAAATCTTTGCTTTGATGAAATCACCTCTGCTTTGGTGTGGGAAATCACCTGCTTTGCGGGAACCACCTAGTTTTGTGGGAAAATCACCTGCTTTGGATGGAAAAATCACTTTGCTTTGGTGGAAAAATCACCTTGCTTTGGTGGGAAACCACCCTGCTTTGTGGAAATCACCCTGTTTTGGTGGGAAAACACTCTTGTTTTGGTGAGAAAATCAATTGCATTGGATGGGAAAATCACCCTGCTTTGTGGGGAACACCTATTTGTGGAAAAAATGACCTGTTGGTGGAAACTACCCCTGTTTTTGTGGAAAATCCACTGTTTGGTGGAAAATCACTTTGCTTTTTTTATGTGGGGAAAATCAATTCTGCTTTGGTGGAAAAAAAAAAAAAATCACCTGCTTTCTTTTGGTGGGAAATCACCCTGCTTTTGGTGGAAAATCAATTGCTTTGTGGGAAAATCACCCTGCTTTGGTGGAAAATCACCTGCTTTGGTGGAAAACCACCCGTTTCAAGTGGAAAATCACCTTGTTTTTTGTAAAAAATCAATTCCTGCTTGGGTGGGAAAACTCACCTGCTTTGGTGGGAAAATCACCTGCTTTGTGGGAAAATCACCTGTTTTGGTGGGAAAATCACCTTGCTTTGGTCTGAAAATCACCCTGCTTTGGTGGGAAAATCACCTTGCTTTGGTGGGAAAATCACCCTGCTTTGGCAGGGAAAATCAATTGCTTTGGTGGGGAAAAATCACCTTACTTGGGTGGGAAATCACCCTGCTTTGGTGGAAAATCAATTTGCTTGCGGGGAAAATCACCCTGATTTGGTGTGGAAAATCACCTTGCTTTGGTGGGAAATCACCTGCTTGGGTGGTAAAATCACTTTGCTTTAAAATAATCACCGTTTTTGTGGGAAAATCACCTGCTTTGGTGGAAAATCACCTTGCTTTGGTGGGAAAATCACTTGCTTTTGGTGGGAAAATCACCCTGCTTTGGTGGAAAATCACCTTGCTTTGGTGGGAAAATCGAATTGTTTTAGCGGGAAAATCACCCTGCTTTGCGGGATAATCACCCTGCTTTGGTGGGAAAATCACCTGCTTTGGTGGGAAAATCAAATTGTTTTGGAGAGAAAATCACCTTGCTTTGGTGGGAATATCGCCCTGCTTTTGTGGGAAAATAACCCTGCTTTGTGGAAAATCACCTTGCTTTGGGTGGGAAAATCAACTGCTTGGTGGAAAATCACTTTGTTTTGGTGGGAAAATCACCTGCTGGTGGAAAATCACCCTGCTTTGGTGTGGAAAATCAACCCTGCTTTGGAGGGAAAATCAATTCTGCTTTGGTGGAAAACTAATTGCTTTGGTGGGAAAATCACCCTGCTTTGGTGGGAAAACTCAATTCTGCTTTGTGAAAATCACCTCTTGGTGGGAAAATCACGCTGTTGCGGAAAATCACCTCTGCTTGTGGAAAATCATCCTACTTGGTGCGAAATCATACTGCTTTGGTAGGAAATCACCTTGCTTTGTGGAAAATCACCTTGCTTTGGGTGGAAATTCTGCTTTACAGAGAAACACCTTTGCTTTGGTGGGAAAATCACCTTGCTTGGTGGAAATCACCCTGCTTTGTGAGAAAATCATCTTGCTTTAGGATCACCCCTGCTTTGGTGGGAAAATCACCTTGCTTGGTGGGGAAAATCAATTCTGCGTTATTGAAAATCACCTGCTTTGGTGGGAAAAATCACCTTGCTTTGGTGGGAAAAAATCACCTTTGCTTTGGTGGGAAAATCACCTTGCTTTTGGTGGGAAAATCACCTTGCTTTGGTGGGAAAATCACCTCGCGTTGGTGGGCAACCACCTCGGCTTTTGGTGGGAAAATCACCTTGGTTTTGTTGGGAAATCAATTGTTTTTGGTGGGAAAAAATCAATTCCCGGTTTTGTGGAAAATCAATTGCTTTGGTGGAAAATCACCCTTTCGTTTTGGTGGAAAATCACCTTTGCTTTGGTGGGAAAATCACCGCGTTTCAGGAAAAATCACCCTGCTTTGTGAAAATCACCCTGCTTTGGTGAAAATCACCTTGCTTTGGTGGGAAATCACCTTGTTTTTTGCGGAAAATCACCTTTGTTTTGCGAGAAAATCACCTCTTGCTTTCTTGGGTGAGAAAATCAATTGCTTTGGTGGGAAAAAAATCAATTCTGCTTTGGTGAGAAAATCACCTGTTTATGGGGAAATCAACTGCTTTGGTGAGAAAATCACTTTGCTTTGGTGGGAAAATCACCTGATTTGGTGAGAAAATCGATCTCGGTTTTGGTGAGAAAAATCACCTTGTTTATGGGAAAATCACTCCTTGTTTTGCGAGAAAATCAACTTGCTTGGTGAGAAAATCACCTGTTTTGAGGGAAAAAATCAATTTTGCTTTGCGGGAAAATCAATTGCTTTGGGTGAGAAAATCACCTTTGCTTGTGAGAAAAATCACCCTGGTTTCTGGGTGAGCAGAAAAATCACCTGCTTTGTGGAAATCACTTGCTTTGGGTGAGAAAATCACCTTTGCTTTGGTGGGAAAAATCACCTTGCTTTGGTGAGAAAATCACCTGCTTTGGTGAGAAAATCACCTTGTTTTGGTGGAAAATCACCTTGGTTTTATGGGAAAATCACCTGTTTTGGTGAGAAAATCACCTTTGCTTTTGGTGGGAAAATCACCTTGCTTTGGTGGGAAAATCACCTTGTTTTGGTGGGAAAATCAATCTTGCTTTTGGTGGAAAAATCACCCTTGCTTTGAGAGAAAAATCACTCCTGCTTTAGTGAGAAAATCACCTACTTTGGTGGGAAAATCACCCTGCTTTGCGAGAAATCACCTTGTTTTGCGGAGAAAAATCAATTCTGCTTTGGTGTGAGAAAATCAATTGTTTATGGAAAATCAACCTTGCTTTGGTGAGAAATCAACTTGCTTTGGTGGAGAAAATCACTTGCTTTGGCAGGGGAAAATCAATTGTTTTGCGGAAAATCACCTGTTTCTATGAGAAAATCCACCTTGCTTAAGGAGAAAATCACCTGGCTGGGTGAGAAAATCATCTTGCTTTGCGGGAAAATCACCTTGCTTTGGTGAGAAATCACCCTGTTTAGGAATCTAGCTTTGGTGAGAAAATCCCCACCTTGTTTTGGTGAGAAAATCAATCCTGTTTTGAGGAAAACTCACCATTTGGTGGGAAAATCACCCGTTTCAGAAAACGAATTCGGTTTCTGTGAAATCACCTTGCTTTGGTGGGAAAATCATCTTACTTTGGTGGAAAATCAATTTTGCTTTGGTGGGAAAAAATCACCTTGCTTTATGATATAAAATCACCTTTGTTTTAGTGAGAAAAATCACTCATTTGGTGGGAAATCATCCTGCTTTTGTGGGAGAAAATCAATCTTGTTTGGTAAAAATCAATTCTGCTTTGTGGAACTCACCTGAGCCAGGAAAATCACCCTGCTTTATGGGAAAATCACCCTGCTTTGCAGGAGAAAATCACCCTTTGCTTGGTGGGAAAATCACCTTGCTTTGGTGGAAAATCACCCTGCTTTGGTGGGAAAATCAATTTGCTTTGAGGAGAAAAATCACCTTGCTTTGGTGGGAAAATCAATTGCTTTGGTGGGAAAATCACCCTGCTTTCAGGAAAATCACCTTTGCTTTGGTGGGAAATCACCTTGCTTTAGCGGGAAAATCACCCTGCTTTCTTTGGTGGGATAATCAATTCTGCTTCAGGAAAATCACCCTGCTTTGGTGAGAAAATCACCTTTGCTTTGGTGGGAAAAATCACCCTGCTTTTGAGGAAATCACCTTGTTTTGGTGGAAAATCACCCTGCTTAGGTGGGAAAATCACCTTTACTTTGGGTGGAGAAAAATCACCTTGTTGGCGGGAAATAACCTGCTTTGGTGGGAGAAAATCAATTGCTTTGTGGGAAAATTACCCTGTTTTTGTGATAAAATCACCTTTGCTTTTTGGTGGGAAAAATCCAATTCTGCTTTGGTGGGAAAATCAATCTTTGCTTTGCGAAAGCAATTTCTGCTTTGGTGAGAAAATCACCCTGCTTTGTGGGAAAAATCACCTTGCTTTGGTGAGAAACTCACCTGTCTTGGTGGCAATCCACCCTCCCTTGGTGGGAAAATCACCTGTTTCTGGTGAGAAAATCAATCTTGCTTTTGGCGGGAAAATCACCTGCTTTGGTGAGTAAAACCATCCTGCTTTGGTGGAAAATCAATTGCTTTGGTGAGAAAATCACCTTACTTTGCGGGAAAATCACCTTCCTATGGAAAATCACCTCTTTGTTTTGGTGGGAAAATCACCTTGCTTTGGTGAGAAAATCAACCTGCTTTGGTGAGAAAATCACCTGCTTTGGTGGAAAATCACCCTTGCTTCTTTGGTGGGAAAAAATCAATCGCTTTGGTGGAAAAATTGCTTCGTGAGAAAATCACCTTGCTTGGTGGAAAATCACCTTGCTTCTAAGGGAAAATCACTTTGCTTTGGTGAGAAAATCACCCTGCTTTGGTGAGAAAAATCACCTTGTTTTGGTGGGAAAATCATCTTGCTTTAGTGAGAAAATCAATTTGCTTTATGGGGGAAATCACCTTGCTTTGGTGAGAAAATCACCTTGCTTTGGTGGGAAAATCACCTTGATTTGGAGGGAAAATTGCTTTGGTGAGGAAAATCACCCTGCTTTGGTGAGAAAATCACCTGCTTTTGGTGGGAAAAATCACCTTGCTTTCTGGTGAGAAAATCAACTTGTTGCAGGGGAGAAAATCACCTGCTTTGTGGGGAAAATCACCTGCTTTGGTGGAAAATCACCCTGCTTTGTGGTGGGAAACTCATCTCCTTGTTTGGTGGGAAAAAATCACCTGCTTTGGTGGGAAAATCACCCTGCTTTGGTGGAAAATCAATTGCTTTGGTGGTGGGAAAATCACCTTGTTTTAGCGGGAAAATCACCCTGCTTTGGTGGGATAATCACCTAGCTGTGGAAATCACCCTTCTTTGGTGAAAATCAATCTTGGCTTTGGTGGGAAAATCACCTCTGCTTGGTGGGAAAATCAATTGCTTTGGTGGGAAAATCACCCTGCTTTGGCGGGAAATCAATTCTACTTTGCGAGAAAATCACCTTGCTTTGGCGGGAAAAATAACCTGCTTTGGTGAGAAAAATCACCTCGCTTTGTGGAAAATCATCTGCTTTAGTGATAAAATCACCCTGCTTTGCGGGAAAACTCACCCTGCTTTGGTGGGAAAATCACCTTGCTTTGGTGGGAAAGTCACCCTGCTTTGGTGAGAAAAATCAATTTGCTTTGTGTGGAAAATCAATTGTTTTAGTAGAAATCACCTTGTTTGCGGAAAATCACCTTGCTTTAGGAAAATCAATCTGCTTTGGTGAGAAAATCATCTTATTGGAGTGGGAAAATCACCTTGCTTTATGAGAAACCACCTCTGTTTTGTGGAAATCACCTTGCTTTAGTGAGAAAATCACCTACTTGGTGGGAAAATCACTCCTTTATGGAAAATCACCTGCTTTTTGCGGGAAAATCACCTCCCTTATGAGAAAAATCACCCTGCTTGCAGAAAATCACCTGCTTTCGGTGGGAAAAATCACTTTGCTTTGTAAAACCACTGCTTTGTGGTAAATCAATCTGCTTTGGTGGAAAAATCGACCCTGCTTTGGTGAGAAAACACCTTGCTTTGGTGGGAAAATCACTTTGTTTGGCGTGGAAAATCACCTGTTTTTGCGAGAAAATCACCCCGCTTGGTGAGAAAATCACCTTGCTTTGGTGGGAAAATCACCTTGTTTTGTGAGAAAATCACCTTGCTTTGGTGGGGAAATCACCTTGCTTTGGTGAGAAAAAATCACCTTGCTGGTGGGAAATCACCTTGATTTGGCGGGAAAATCTCACCTTGCTTTGGTGAGAAAATCATCCTGCTTTGGGTAGAAATCACCTTATTGGTGTGGGAAAAATCACCTTAAGCTGGGGTGGAGAAAATCAACTTGTTTTATGAGAAAAATCACCTTGCTTTTGGTGGAAAATCACCTTTGCTTTGGTGGGGAAAAATCACCTTGCTTGTGAGAAAATCACCTTGCTTTTGGGTGAGAAAATCATCTTGTTTGGGTGAGAAAAATCAACTTGTTTTGGTGGGAAAATCCACCTTGTTTTGGTGGAGAAAAATCATCTGCTTTGGTGGGAAAATCACCTTGCTTTGGTGAGAAAATCACCTTTGCTTTGGTGAGAAAATCACCTTTGTTTGGTGGGAAAATCACCTTGCTTTGGGGGAAAATCACTCCTGTTTTGGTGAGAAAAATCACTTGCTTTGGTGGAAAATCACCTTGCTTTGTGGAAAATCAATTCCTTGCTTTTGTGAGATAATCACCCTGTTTTAGAGGAGAAAATCACCCTTTGTTTGGTGGAAAACCACCTTGTTTTAGTGGAAAATCACCTGCTTTGGTGGGAAAATCACCTTGCTTTGGTGGAAAATCACCTTCTTTGGTGGGAAAATTCACCTTCCTAGGAAAAACCACTTGCTTTGGTGGAAAGTCAACCGCTTTGGTGAGAAAACTCCTGCTTTGGTGGGAAAATCACCTTGCTTTGGTGAGAAAATCACCTGCTTTGGTGGGAAAATCACTTCCTTGGTGGGAAAAATCACCCCGTTTCTTTGGTGAGAAAATCACCTTGCTTGGCGGGAAAATCACTTGCTTTGCGGAGAGAAAACCACCCTGCTTTGGTGGGGAAAATCATCTTGCTTTGGTGAGAAAATCACCTACTTGGTGGGAAATCACCTTCCTTGGCGGAAAATCACCTTGTTTCTGGTGGGAAAAATCACCTGTTTTTGCGAGAAAATCAACCTGTTTTCTGGGTGAGAAAATCACCATTTAGGAAATCATTCTGCTTGGTGGGAAAAAATCACCCCTGTTTTGTGAGGACCACCTGCTTAGTGAGAACTGATCCTGCTTGTGGGAAAATCACTTGCTTTGGCGGGAAAATCACCTTGTTTTCAGGAGAGAAAATCAACTCGTTTGTGAGAAAACTACCTTGCTTTGGGAAAATCACCTTGCTTTTTTAGTGAGAAAATCAATTCTTGCTTTGGTGGGGGAAATCACCCAGTTTTTGGTGAGAAAATCACCTTTGCTTTGGTGGGAAAATCACCTTGATTTATGGGAAAAATCACCCTTGCTTTGCGGAGTAGGAATCATCTCTGTTTTGGTGAGAAAATCACCTTGTTTTTGGTGGAAAATCACCTTGCTTTGGTGAGAAAATCAACTTGTTTCTTGGTGAGAAAATCATCTGCTTTGTGGAAAATCACCTTGCTTTGGTGGGAAAAATCACCCTGCTTTGGTGGGAAAACTCACCTGCTTTGGTGGAAAATCACCTTGCTTTTGTGGAAAATCACCCTGCTTTGGTGGGAAAATCACCTGCTTTGTGGCAACCACCTTGTTTTAAAGGGAAAATCACCCTGCTTTGGTGGGATAATCACCCTGCTTTGGTGAAAAATCACCCTTCTTTGGTGAGAAAAATCACCTTGTTTCAGGGAAAATCACAATGCTTTGGTGAAATCACTTTGCTTTGTGGAAAATCACCTGTTTTTATGTGGTAATCACCCTACTTCTTTTGGGTGAGAAAATCACCTTTGCTTTGGCGGAAAATAACCTTGCCAGGAGAAAAATCACTTTGCTTTGGTGAAAATTATCTTGCTTTGGTGATAAAATCACCTTTGCTTTGGTGGGAAAAATCTGACCCTGCTTTGGTGGGAAATCACTTTGTTTTGGTGGAAACACCCTGCTTTGGTGAGAAAAATCAATTCCTGCTTGAGGGAAAATCACCTTGTTTGGAGAAAATCACCTTGGGCTTTAGTGGAAAAATCCTTGCCTTTAAGTGGGAGAAAATCACTTGGTGCTTTATTGAAAATCCACCTTAACTTAGGTGAAAATCACCTTTGTGGGTGAGAAGAATTCACCAACAACCTTAGGCTTTAGTGGGAAAAATCACCTTGCCTTTGGTGAGAAAATCACCTTGCTTTGGTGGGAAAATCACCTTGCTTTGGTGGGAGATAATCACCTTGCTGAATTGGGAGAAAATCCACTTGTATTTTGGTCAGGAAAATCCTGGCAGCTGGATCACCTTGCTTTGGTGAGAAAATCCCACCTTGCTTTGGTGGGATCACCTTTACTTTACAATTGGAAAATCACCTTGGGCTTTGGTGAGAGAAAATCCCACCTTGCTGGTGATCACTGGTGCTTTGGTGGGGATCACCTTGCTTGGTGGGAAAAATCCACCTTGCTTTGGTTGGGAAAAATCCACCCTTGCTGGTGGGATCACGCCTTTCTTTGGTGGGGAAAATTCTTACCTCCTTCAGGTGGGAAAATCACCCCACTTGCTATAGGTGGGAAAATACCTTGCTTTGGTGAGAAAAAATCCCCACCTTGCTATGGTGGATCACCTTTAACTTTGGTGGGAAAATCCACCCTACTTTAGCGGAAAAATCACCTTGGCTGGTGGGAAAATCACCTTGCTTTGGTGGGATCTGCTGCTTTAATTGGGAAAATCACACTGGCTTTGGCTGGAAAATCCTGCTTAACCTTTGGATGGAAAATCACCTTTTGCGTTGGTGGGATTCACTTGGCTTAACTGGTGGAAAATCGCCCCTGCTTTGGTGGGGAGAAAATCCACCCTTGCTTTGGTGGGAAAATCACCTTGCTTTGGATGGAAAATCACCAAGGCTTTTTGGATGGAAAATCACCCTTGCTTTGGTTGGAAAATCACCACCCTTGCTTTGGTGAGAAAATCACCTTGCTTTGGTGGGAAAATCACACTTGCTTTGGATGGAAAATCACTTTGGCTTTGGTGGGAAAATCCACCTTGCTTTGAGAAAATCACCCCCTGCTTTGGTGGAAAATCACCCTAACTTTGGTGGGAAAATCACCTTGCTTTGGTGGAGAGAAAATCACTTATGCATTAGATGGAAAATCACCTTGCTTTGGGTGGGAACATCACGCCTTTGGTGGGGAGAAAAATGACTTAACCTTAACTTTGGTGGAAGAAATCACCCTGCTTTGGTGGGAAAAATCACCTTGCTTTGGTGGGAAAAATCCACTTATGCTTTTGTGGAAAAATCTCACCCACACTGCTTTGGTGGGAAAATCACCTTGCTTTGGTGGGAGAAAAAATCACCCCTGCTTTGTTGGAAAATCACCTTGCTTTGGTGGGAAAATCACCTGCTTTGGTGGAAAATCACCTTGCTGGTTGGGAAAATCACCTTGCTTTGTTAGGAGGAAATCACCGCCCCCAACTGGTGGGAAAATCACCTTGCTTGGGGTGGGAAAATCACCCTACTTTGGTGGAAAATCACCCCCTCTTTACAATTGGGAAAATCACCTTGCTTTGGTGGAAAATCCTTATGCTTTGGTCTGAATCCACCCTGCTTTGGTGGGAGAAAAATCATAGCAGCACGGTGGGAAAATCACCCTCTTTGGTCAGGAAAAAAATCTGCTGCTTTGGTGGGAAAAATCACCTTGCTTGGGTGGAAAATCACCCCTGCTAGTGGGAAAAATCACCTTGCTTTGTGATTGGAAAATCACCCTGCTTTGGTGGGAAAATCACCTTTGCTTTGGTGGGAAAATCACCTTGCTTGGGTGGGAAAATCACCTTTAACTTTGGTGGGATAATCACCCTGCTTTGGTGGGAAAATCACTGCCCTGCTTTGGTGGAAAATCCTGCTTTGAGGTGGGGAAAATCACCTTAACTGGTGGGAAAATCACCCACTCTTTGGTGGGAAAATCACCTTAACTGATGGGAAAATCACCTTGCTTTAGCGGGAAAAGTACCCTGCTTTATTGGATAATCACCCCCTCTTTGGTGGGAAAATCACCTTGCTTTGGTGGGAAAATCACCCTGCTTTGGAGAAAGAATCACCTTGCTTTGGTGGGAATATCGCCCTGCTTTGTGGGGAAAAATTACCCTGCGCTTTGGTGGGAAAATCCACCTTGCTTTGGTGGGAAAATCACCCCCTCTTTGGTGGGAAAGAAAATCACCTTGTTTGGTGGGAAAATCACCTTGCTTTGATTGGGAAAATCACCCCTGCTTTGGTGGGAAAATCACTGTGCCCTGCTTTGGAGGGAAAATCTTGCCCTGCTTTGGTGGGAAAATCACCTTGCTTTGGTGGGAGAAAATCACCCTGCTGGTGGGGAAAATCACCCCCTGCTGGTGGGAAAATCACCCTTCTTCAGTGGGAAAATCACGCTGCTTTCGTGGGAAAATCACCCCTGCTTTGGTGGGAAAAATCACCCTGCTTTGGTGAAAATCCGCATTTGCTGGTAGGGAAAATCACCTTGCTTTAGTGGGAAAATCACTTGCTTTGTTGGAAAATCACCCCTGTGGGTGAAAGAAAAATCACCATGCTTTGGTGGGAAAATCACCTTGCTTTGGTGGGAAAATCCCACCCTACTTTGGTGAGAAAATCACCTTGCTTTGGTGGGAGAAAAATCACTGCCCACTGCTTTGGTGGGAGAAAATCACCTTGCTTTGGTGGGAGAAAATCACCTACGTTGGTTGAAAAATCCTGCCCTGCTTTGGTGGGAAAATCACCTTGCTTACGCTATAGTGGGAAAAATCACCTTCACTTTGGTGGGAAAATCACCTTGCTGGTGGGAAAATCACTGTACTTTGGTGGAAAATCACCCTGCACGTTGGTGGGAAGAATCACCTTAGCCAGTGGGAAAATCACCTTGCTGTTGGAAAATCACCTTGCTTTGGTGGGAAAATCACCCTGCTTTGGTGGGAAAAATCCACCTTGCTTTGGTGGGAAAATCACCTTGCTTTGAGTGGAAAATCACCTTGCTTTGGTGGGGAAAAAATCACCGTGCTTTGGTGGGAAAATCACCCTGCTTTAGTGGAAAAAATCACCCTGCTTTGGTGAAAATCACCTTGCTTTAGTGGGAAAATCACCTTGCTTTTGCAGGAAAATCACCTTGCTTTGGTGAGAAAATCACCTACTTTGGTGAGAAAATCACCTTACTTTGGTGGGAAAATCACCTTGCTTGGTGAGAAAATCACTTACTGCTTTGGAGATCACCCTGCTTTGGTGAGAAAAATCACCTTAACTGGTGGGAAAATCACCTTGATTTGGTGAAGAAAATCACCCTGCTTTGGTGAAAATCACCTTGCTGATGGGAAAATCACCTTGCTTTGGTCAGAAAATCAACTTGCTTTGGTGAGAAAGAATCACCTTGCTTTGGTGGGAAAATCACCTTGCTGGTGGAAAATCCACCTTGTGGTGAGAAAATCCTGCCCAACGGGAGAAAAATCACACTTAGCAGGTGAGAAAAATCACCTTTGCTTTGGTGGGAGAAAAATCACCTTGCTTAGCTGGTGAAAATCACCTTACTTTGGTGGGAAAATCCACTGCTTTGGTGAGAAAATCCTGTGCTTTGGTAGGAAAAAATATCACCCTTGTTTTAATTGGAAAATCACCTTGCTTTAATTGGGAAAATCACCTTACTTTGGTGAGAAAATCACCTTGCTTTATTTAGGAAAATCATAGCACTTAGCTGGTGGGAAAATCACCTTACTTTAATTAGGAGAAAAGAAATCACCTTGCTTTGGTGGGAAAATCCACCTTAGCTTTGGTGAGAAAAATCCTGTGCTTTAGTAGAGAAAATCACCTTACTTTGGTGGGAAAATCACCCTCTTTAGTGAAGAAAATCACCTTGCTTTAATTGAAAATCACCCACTGCTTTGGTGAGAAAATCTTGCTTTGGTGGGAAAATCATAACTTGCTTTGGTGAGAAGAAAATCAACTTGCTTTGGTGAGAAAATCACCTTGCTTTGGTGGGAAAATCACCCCTTGCTTTAATTCAGGAAAATCACAACCTTTGAGGTGAAAATCGCAACCTTGGGTGAAAAATCCTGCCTTAGCAGGTGAGAAAATCACTGCCACTTTTAGTGGGAAAATCACCTTGCTTTGGTGAAAAATCACCTTACTTTGAGGTGGAGAATCACCCTAGCTTTGGTGGGAAAAATCCTGCTAACTTTGGTGAAAGAAATCCTGTATTTTGGTGGGAAAATCACCTTGCTTTGGTGGGAAAATCCTGCTACTTTGGTGAGAAAATCCTGCTGCTTTGAGTCAGGAAAATCACACCTTGCTTTGGTAGGGAAAATCACCTTACACTTTACAATTGGGAAAAATCCACCTTGCTTTGGTGGGAAAATCACCTTGCTTTAGTCAGGAAAAATCACCTTCTTTGTGAAAATCACACTTACTTTAATTGGAAAATCACCCTGCTTTGGTGAGGAAAATCACCTTGCTTTGGTGGGAAAATCCTTGCCTGCTTTGAAAATTGACCTTGCTTTATGGAAAATCACCCCTGCTTTGGTGGGATAATCACCCCTGGCTGGTGGGAAAATCACCCTGCTTTGGTAGAGAAAATCACCTTGCTTTGGTGGGAAAAATCACCCTTGCTTTGGTGGGAAAAATCACCTTGCTACTGGTGGAGGAAAATGTAATCTTGCACTGGCACCACTCTATACTTGGGCGGGAAAATCACCTTACTTTTGGTGGGAGAAAATCACCTTTGCTTTGGTGGGAAAATCAACCTTGCTGGTGAGAAAATCATCCCTTGCTTTGGGTGGGATCATCTTCCTTTGTAGGTGTAGAAAGTCACCTTGCTTTGGTGGGAAAATCACCTTAGCACAATTTCAGGAAAATGACCTTGCTTTTGGTGGGAAAAGTCACCTAACACCTTTGGTGGGAAAAAATCCACCACTGCTTTGGTGGGAAAATCACCTTTGGCTGGTGAAAATCCACCTTGCTTTGGTGGGATTGACCTTCCTTTGGTGGAAAATCACCCTTGCTTTTGGTTGAGGAAAATCACCTTGCTTTGGTAGGGAAAAATCACCCTTGCTTTGGTGAGAAAACCACCAGGAACTGGTGGGAAAAAATCACCTTGCTTTCGGTGAAAATCACCTTGCTGGTGGGGAAAATCACCTTCCTTTGGCTGGAAAATCACCTTGTAGTAATTTAGGGAAAAATCACCTTTAGCTTTGGTTGAGGAAAATCCTGCCTTGCTTTGGTGAGAAAAATCCACCTTGCTTTAGGTGGAAAAATCACCTTGCTTTGGTGGGAAAATCACCCTGCTGATCGGAAAAATCACCCTGGCTGGTGAGGAAAATCACCTTGCTTTAGGTGGGAAAAATCACCCTTGCTTTGGTGGGAAGCTCACCTTGCTTTGGTGGGAAAATCACCCTGCTTTGGTTCAGGGAAAAATCACCTTACCTGGTGGATCCACCTTTGGCTGAGGTAGAGAGAAAATCCACCTTGCTTTGGTGGGAAAATCACCCAACTGCTTTGGTGGGATCATCCCTGCTTTGGTGGGAAAATCACCTTGATTTGGCAGGAAAATCCAACCTTTGCTTTGGTGGGAAAAATCCCACCCTTGCTTTGGTGGGAGAAAAATCACCTTGCTTTGGTGGGAAAAATCACCTTACCTTTGGTGGGAGAAAATCTTGCCTTGCTTTGGTGGGAGGAAAATCACCCTTGCTTTGGTAGGGATCACCTTGCTTTGGTGGGATCCCACCCTGCTTTGGTGGGATAATCACCCCCTTGCTTTGGTGGGAAAAATCACCCTTGCTGGTGGGAGAAAATGCACCCACTTGCTTTGGTGGGATCACCTTGCTGGGAGGGTGGGAAAATCACCCTTGCTTTGGTGGGATCCACCCTGCTTTGGTGGGATAATCACCCTTGCTTTGGTGGGAAAATCACCCTTACTTTGAGGTGGAGAAAATCACCCACCTTAACTTTGGTGGGAAAATCCTGCCCTTGCTTTTGCAATTGGGAAAATCAACCTTTGCTTTGGTGGGAAAAGAAATCACCCTGCTTTGGTAGGGAGAAATCACCCTACCTTTGGTGATAAAATCACCTTGCCTTTGGCAGGAAAATAACCTTGCTGGGTGAGAAAATCTCCCACCCTGCTTTGGTGGGAAAATCCATGCTTTGGCTTTGGTTGGATAAAATCCCCACCCCCTGCTTTGGCTGATGGGGAAAATCACCCACTGCTTTGGTGGGAAAATCACCTTTGCTTTGGTCAGGAGAAAATCACCCTTGCTTTGGTGATCAGACCTGGCTTTGGTGGGAAAATCACCCTTGCTTTGGTGAGAAAATCCACTTGCCTTTGGTGGGAAAATCACCCTTGCTTTTGGTGGGAAAAATCACCTTGCTGGTGGGAAGGAAAATCCTTGCCTTTGGCAGGAAAAATCACCTTGGCTGGTGAGAAAACCACCCTGCTTTGGTGGGAAAATCACCTTGCTTTAGTGAAAATCACACCCTTGCTTTGGTGGGAAAATCACCTTCCTTTGGCGGGAAAATCAATTGCCTTTTGTGGGGAAAATCACCTTCCTTTTGGTGAGAAAATCTTGCTTTGTGAGAAAATCAATTGCTTTGTGGGGAAAACACCTTGTTTTGGTGGGAAAATCACCTGCTTTGGTGGGAAAATCAACCCTGCTTTGGTGGGAAAAAATCAACCCTGCTTTGGGTGAGAAAATCACCTTGCTTTTGGTGGAAAAATCCACCTTGATGGTGGGAAAAATCACCTTGCTTGGTGAGGATCACCCTGCTTTGGGTGAGAAAACAATTGCTTTAGGGGAAAATCATCTGCTTTGGTGGAGAAAAAATCACCTTGCTTTGGTGGGGGAAATCACCTGCTGTGAGAAAATCATTTGCTTGGTGGGAAAATCACCTGATTTGGGTGGGAAATCAATTGTTTGGTGAGAAAATCAATTGCTTTGGTGGAGAAAATCACCTTGGGCTGGTGGGAAAATCACCTGTTTTGGTGAGAAAAATCAATTGCCTGTGGGAGAAAAATCACCTTGCTTTGTGGAAAAATCTTTGCTGGTGGGAAAATCATTGCTTTGTGGGGAGAAAAATCATTGTTTGGTGAGAAAAATCAATTGCTTGGGTATATCAACCCTTGCTTTGTGGGGAAAAACTTGCTTGGGTATGAGAAAATCACCTTGCTTTGGTGGGAAATCACCCCTTGCTTTGGTGAGAAAAATCACCTTGTTTTGGTGAGAAAAATCACCTTGTTTTGGTGGGAAAATCAATTCCTTGTTTGGGGGAAAATCAATTGTTTGGTGAGAAAATCACCTTGTTTTGGGTGGGAAAATCACCTGGTTTTGGGGGAAAAATCAATTTTGCTTTGGTGAGATAATCACCTTGCTTTGGTGAGAAAATCACCTTGCTTTGGTGGGAAAATCACCCTTGTTTTAGGGCAAAACCACCCTGCTTTGGGTGGGAAAATCAATTCCTGCTTTGGTGGGAAAATCATTCCTTGCATCCTCCTAGGAAAATCACCTGCTTTTGGTGGGGAAACACTGCTTTGGTGAGAAAAATCACCTGTCTTTGGAAAAATCAATTTTGCTTTGGTGAGAAAATCACCTTGCTTTGGTGGGAAAATCACCTTCCTTTGTGGGAAAAAATCAACCCTGCTTTGGTGAGAAAATCACCTTGTTTTATGGAAAACTACCTTGCTTTGTGAGAAAACCACCTGCAGGGTGGGAAATCAATTGCAAGGGAGAAATCAATTTTACTTTGGTGGGGAAAATCACCCTTCCTTTTGGGAAAAATCACCTTGTTTTGGGCAGGGAAAATCAACCTTGCTTGGTTGGAGAAAATCAACCTTTGCGGAGAAAATCACCTTGGCTTAGGGAAAATCACCTGCTTGCGGGGAAAATCACCCTGCTTTGTGGAAAAATCGAACCCTGCTTTGGGTGAGAAAATCAACCTGCTTTGGCGGGAAAATAATTCCTTGTTTGGGCGGGAAAATCACCTTGTTTCAGGAGAAAATTCCTGCTTGGTGAGAAAATCACCTTGCTTTGGTGGGAAAATCACCTTGTTTTAGTGAGGAAAATCACCTTGCTTAGGGGGAAATCACCCAGCTTTGGGTGGAGAAAATCATTTGTTTTTGGTGGGAAAATCACCTTGATTTGGCGGGAAAATCACCTTGTTTGGTGAGAAAATCACCCTGCTTTGGTGAGAAAATCATTTTGCCTTGGAAAATCACCTTGGTTTGGTGGAGAAAATCAACTTGTTTTTGGTGAGAAAAATCTCCTTGCTTTGGGGAAAATCACCTTGCTTTGGTGGGGAAAAATCACCCTGCTTTGGTGGGAAACTCACCTTGCTTTGGTGGGAAATCAATTTCTGAGGGAAAATCACCCTGCTTTGGTGGGAAAATCACCTTGCTTTGGTGGGAAAATCACCTCTTCGTAATGGGAAAAATCACCCCTGCTTTGGTGGGATAATCACCCTGTTTTTTGGTGGGAAAATCACCTTCTTCCGTGAGTCACCCTCTGCTTGTGGGAAAATCACAATGCTTTGGTGGGAAAATCACCTTGCTTTGTGGGAAAATCACCCTCTGTGGGAAAATCATACTTTGGTGAGAAAAATCACCTTGTTTTGGAAAATAACCCTTGCTTTGGTAGAACCGCCCTGCACCTATTCCTTGTTTGGGTGGGATGTCATCTTGCTTTGGTGGGAAAATCACCCTGCTTTTGGTGGGTCCACCTTTGCTTTGGTGGGAAAAGTCACCTGCTTTGGTGAGAAAAATCACCCCTGGTGGGGGAAAAATCACCTTGCTTTGGGAGGAAAATCACCTTGCTTTGGTGGGAAAATCACCTTGCTTTGGTGGTAAAATCAATTCGCTTTGTGAGAAAATCACCTGCTTTGGGGGAAAATCACCTTGCTTTGGGTGGGGAGGAAACCACCCCTGTTTGGTGGGAAAATCACCCTTGCTTTGGTAGGAAAATCACCTACTTTGGTGGGAAAATCACCTTCCCTGGCGGGAAAATCACCTTGCTTTGGTGGGAAAATCACCCCTTCCAGAGAAAATCACCCTGCTTTTGGTGAGAAAATCACCTTGCTTTGGTGGGGAAAATCACCTTGCTTTTGGTGGGAAAAAAATCACCTTGCTTTGGTGGGAAAATCACCCTGCTTTGGTGGAAAAAATCACCCTGTTTGCGGAGAAAATCACCTTGTTTTGGTGGACCACCTTGGTTTTTGGCACACCTTGCTTTGTGGAGAAAATCACCCTGCTTTGCGGAGAAAAATCACCTTGTTTTAGGGGAAAATCACCTTGCTTTGGTGGAGAAAATCACCTTTGCTTTGGTGGGGAAATCACCCTCCCTGGTGAGAAAAATCACCTTGCTTTTGGTGGGAAAATCACCCTTGATTTTGTGGAAAAAATTCACTCCTTTTTTGGGTGAGAAAATCACCCTGCTTTGTGGAGAAAAAATCACCTTGTTTTGGTGGGAAAATCACCTGGCTTTGGTGGGAGAAAATCAACTTCAAGGTGATAAAATCTTGGCTTGGTGGGAAAATCAACCTTTGCTTTGGTGGGAAAATCAATTTGTTTTGTGAGAAAAAATCAATTGTTTGGTGAGAAAATCAATTTTGTTGGGGTGGAGAAAATCAACCTTGGTTTTGGTGGGAAAAATCAACCTTGTTTGGGTGGGGAGAAAAATCAACCTTGCTTTGGTGGAAAATCACCTTCCTTTTGGTGAGAAAATCACCTTGTTTGGGTGAGAAAATCACCTTGTTTTGGTGGGAAAATCACCCTTGCTTTGGGGGGAAAATCAATTGTTTTGGGTGGGAGAAAAATCACCTTGCTTTGGTGGGAAAATCACCTTGCTTTGGGGAAAATCACCTTGCTTTTGGTGGAGAAAATCACCTTGTTTGGTGGGGAGAAAATCACCTTGCTTTGGTGGGAAAATCACCTTGCTTTGGTGGGAAAATCACCTTGCTTTGGTGGTAAAATCACCTTGCTTTGGTGGGAAAATCACCTTCTTTGGTGGGAAAATCACCCTCCTTTGGTGGGAAAATCACCCTGCTATAGTGGGAAAATCACCTTGCTTTGGTGAGAAAATCACCTTGCTATGGTGGGAAAATCACCTTGCTTTGGTGGGAAAATCACCCTACTTTGGCGGAAAAATCACCTTGCTTTGGTGGGAAAATCACCTTGCTTTGGTGGGAAAATCACCTTGCTTTGGTGGGAAAATCACACTGCTTTGGCTGGAAAATCACCTTGCTTTGGATGGAAAATCACCTTGCATTGGTGGGAAAATCACCTTGCTTTGGTGGGAAAATCGCCCTGCTTTGGTGGGAAAATCACCCTGCTTTGGCGGGAAAATCACCTTGCTTTGGATGGAAAATCACCTTGCTTTGGATGGAAAATCACCCTGCTTTGGTGGGAAAATCACCCTGCTTTGGTGGGAAAATCACCTTGCTTTGGTGGGAAAATCACCTTGCTTTGGATGGAAAATCACTTTGCTTTGGTGGGAAAATCACCTTGCTTTGGTGGGAAAATCACCCTGCTTTGGTGGGAAAATCACCCTGCTTTGGTGGGAAAATCACCTTGCTTTGGTGAGAAAATCACCTTGCATTGGATGGAAAATCACCTTGCTTTGGTGGGAACATCACCTTGCTTTGGTGGGAAAATGACCTTGCTTTGGTGGGAAAATCACCCTGCTTTGGTGGGAAAATCACCTTGCTTTGGTGGGAAAATCACCTTATTTATGGAAAATCACCTGCTAGGGCGGAAAATCACCCTGCTGGTGGTGGGAATAATCACCTTGCTTTTGGGTGGGACCACTCTTCTTGGTGGAGAAAATCACCCTGCTTTCTTTGGCAGGGAAAATCACAATGGGTCAGGAAAATCACCTTGCTTTGGTGGGGAAAATCACCCTCCTGCTTTCTATGGAAAATCACCCTCACTTTGGGTGAGAAAACTACCTTTGCTTTGGCGGGATAACCCCTTTGCTTTGGTGGAAGAAAATCACCCTTGCTTTTGGTGGGCATCATCCTTGTTTATGATAAAACCACCCGTCAGGAAAATCATCTGGGCTGTAAAAATCACCTGCTTGGGTGGGCAGTGGAAAGTCAATCCCTCTGGCCTTGGGCGGGAGAAAAATCACCCTGTTTTGCGTGGGATCACCTTGCTGGGCAGGAGAAAAATCACCTTGCCTTTTGGTGGGAAAATCAATTGCCTTTGGTGGTAAATCACTCTGGGTGGTGAGAAAAAATCACCCTTGCTTTGGTGGGAAAATCACCCTTATTTTTGGTGAGAAAAAAACCACCCTGGCTGGGTGGGAAAATCACCCTTGCTTTGTGGTGGGAAAATCACCTTATTTCTCAGGGAAATCACCTTTCCTTATGGTGGGAAAATCACCTTTGCTTTGGGTGGGAAAAATCACCCTTGCCCTTTGGTGGGAGAAAATCACCTTCTGCTTTGGTGGGAGAAAAACTTCACCTCCTGTTTCCTGGTGGGATCTGCTTTGGGGAAAAATCACCTTGCTTTGGTGGGAAAAATCCACCCCTTGCTTTGTGATCAATTCTGGCTGGTGAGGGAAAATCCACCTTGCTGGTGGGTGGATCAACTGCTTTGGCGGGATCTTGCTTTCTAGGAGAAAATCACCCCGGTTTTTGGGTGAGAAAATCACCCTTGCTTTGGTGGGGAAAAAATCATCCTTGCTTTGGTGGGAGAAATCACCTTGCTTTTGGTGGGGGAAAATCACCCTGCATGGTGGAGAGAAAAATCACCTTGCTTTGGTGGGGAAAATTCACCTTTGGATGGCGGGATCAACCCTTGCTTTGGTGAGAAAAAAATCACCCTCTGGGCTTTGGGTGAGAAAATCCATCCCTTGCTTTGGTGGGATCAACCTTGCCCTAAAAGAGAAAGAAAAATCAACTCTTGGCTGGGTGAGAAAAATCACCTTGCTTTGGTGGAAAATCACCTTTGGGCTTTGGTGGGAAAAATCACCTTGCTTTTGGTGGAGAAAACCACTCCTGCTTGGGTGAGAAAATCACCTGCTTTGGGTGGGAAGAAAAATCACTGCTTTGTGGGAAAATCCACCTTGCTTTTGGTGGAGAAAATTCACCCCTTGCTAGTGGGAAAATCACCTTTGCTGGCATGGAGAAAAATCACCCCCTTGCTTTGGTGGAGAAAATCACCTTGTTTTGGTGGGGATCACCTTGCTGGGGGAAAATCACCCTTGCTTTGGTGGAGAAAACTAATCTTGCCTGGTGGAAAATCACCTTTGGCTGGGTGGGGAAAATCCACCCCTGCTTTGGCGGAGGAAAAATCAATTTGCCCTGGTGAGAAAAACCAATTGGCTTCTGGGTGGGAAAATCACCTTGTTTGGTGGGGAAAATCACCTCGGTGGGTGGTAAAATCACCTTGTTTGGTGGGTAACCACCTCTGGTGGGTGGGAAAATCACCCTCCTTTGGTGGAAAATTTCTGGCTATAGGTGGGGTGGGGAAAATCACCCTTGCTTTTGAGATCACCTTGGGCTATGGTGGGAAAATCCACCTGGCTGGTGGAAAATCACCCACTTTAAGGAAAAAATCACCTTGGCTTTGGTGGGAAAAAATCACCTTGCTTGGTGGGGAAAATCACCCCCTTGCTTTGGTGGGAAAAAATCACACTGCTTTGCTGGAAAATCACTTATTGGGATAAAATCACTTTGGTAATTGCGTGGGAAAATCACCTTGCTTTGGTGGGAAAAACTGCCCTGCTTTGGTGGGATCCACCCTTGTTTATAAAACCACTGGTGGATGGAAAATCACCCTGCTTTTGGATGAAAATCAATCCTTCGCTTAGGAAAATCACCTTTGCTTTAGAAAATTCACTTGGGCTTTAGGTGAGAAGGCACCAATTTTGTTTTTGGGATGTGCGTGGAAACTACTTTGGGTTTGTGGTGTAGGAAATCACCCTGCTTTGGTGGGGATCACCTGCTTTAGAAATCCATCACCCTGCTTTAAGTGTGGAAAAATTCATCCTTGGCTATGAGAAAAATCAACCCCTCAGCATTTGGATGGGAAAATCACCCTTGCTTTGGTGGGTGGAAAACATCTCACCTTGCTTTATGTTGGGAAAAATTGGACTTGCTGGTGTATAAAAATCCCACCTTGCTTTGGTGGGAAAATCACCTTTGCTTTTGGTGGGAAAAATCACTTTGCTTTTGTGGGATCCACTTCCTGCTTTGGTGTAAGAAAATCACCTGGGTTTTATGGGAAAATCACCCTTGCTTTAATTGGTGGGAAAATCACCTTTATTAGGAAAATCACCCTGGCTAAAAGGGAAAATCACCCTTGTTAAAGGTAACCACCTTGCTTTGGTGGGAAAATCCTTCACCCTGCTTTGGTGGGTGGAAAATCACCTTGTTTAGTGGGAAGCACCCTGCTGGGTGTGTGTGTGTGGTGCAACCACCGCTTCTGTGGGAAATCACCTGGTGGGCAGTGTGGGAAAATCACCCATTGGCTCCTGAAAATTCAATTTGGGTGGAAAATCACCCTTGCTTTTGGTGGGGAAAATCGACCCCGCTTGGTGGTGCAAAATCACCCTGGTGGGAGGAAAAAATCAATCCCTGCTTGGGTTGAAAACACCCTTGGGCTTTGGTGGGAAAAATCCCCACCTTGCTTTGGTGGGAAAATCACCCTTGCTTTGGTAAAAAATCCACCTTGGGTTTGGTGGGAAAAATCACCCTTGCTTGGGTTGGGAAAATCACCTTGGGCTTTGGTGGATAATCACCCTTGCTTTGGTGGGAAAATCACCTTCTGCTTTAGGAAAAAATCACCTTGCTTTGGTGGGAAAAATCACCCTTGCTTTGGGTGGGATCACCTCTGCTTTTATTGGGTGGGAAAATCAATGCTTTGGTGGGAAAAATCACCTTGCTTTAGGCGGGGAAAATTACCCTGCTTTGGTGGGATAATCCAATTGCTTTGGTGGGAAAATCACCTTATGTGCAGGGAAAACTACCCTGGCTTGGGAGAGAAAAATCACCTGCTTTGGTGTGGAATATCGTCCTGGCTGTGGGATTACCTGCTTTGCGGGAAAATCACCCCTGCTTTGGTGGATCACCCTGCTTTGGTGGGATCACCTTGTGGGTGGGGAAAACCAATTGCTTTGGTGGATCCAATTTGGCTGGGCGGGAAAATCAATTTGCCTTTGAGGAAAATCACCCTGGCTATGGGAAAATCACCTTCTTGCTTTTTGCGTGGGATCACTCTGGCTGGGTGGGGAAAATCATCCTTGCTTTGGTGGGATCACCCTTTCTTTGGTGGAAAATCACCGCGTTTGTGGAAAAATCAATTTCCGGCTGGTGGGAAAAATCAACCCCCGCTGGTGCGAAAATCACATTGGCTTTGGGTAGGAAAATCACCCTTGCTTTGGTGGGAAAATCACCTTGCTTTGGGTGGGAAAATCACCCTGTTTGGTGAAGAAAATCACCTTGCTTTGGTGGGAAAAATCACCCTTGCTTTGGTGGGAAAAATCACCCTTGCTTTGGTGGGAGAAAATCACTTTGCTTCAGTAGGGAAAAATCCTTCACCCTGCTTTGGTGGGAAAATCCCACCTTGCTGGTGGGAAAATCACCCTGGCGTTGGTTGGAAAATGCTTTTAAGGAAAATCCCAATTCTGCTTTGGTGGCAGGAAAATCACTGCTTGTGGGAAAATCACCTTTATTTTTGGTGGGAAAATCACCTTGTTTTCTGGTGGGAAAAAATCACCCTTGCGTTTGGTGGAAAATCACCCTTGCTTTGGTGGGAAAACTCACCTTGCTTTGGCTGGGATCACCTGCTTTGCGGGAAAATCACCCCTTGCTGTGGGAAAATCACCCTGCTTTGGTGGGATCTTCACTCCTGGCTGTGGGAAAACTCACTCTATGTTGGTGGAAATCCACCCTTGTTTTGGTGGAAACCACTTTATTTTGGTGGGAAAATCACCCTATGCCTGGTGGAAAATCACCTTGCTTTGGTGGGGAAAATTCTGGTAAGGGGAAAATCACCTGTTTTTGGTGGGGAAAATCAATCTGGCTAAAAGTGGGGATCAATTTGTTTTAGTGGAAAAATCACCTTGTTTTGGTGGAAAAATCAACTTTGGCTGGTGGGAAAATCACCTGCGCTTTGGCAGGAAAATCACCCTGCTTTGGTGAGAAAAATCCATCCTTGCTTTCTTTGGTGGGAAAACTACCTTGCTTTGCGGGGATCCACCTTTACTTTGGTGGGAAAATCACCTTTACTTAGTGGGAAAACTAACCTTACTTTGGTGGGGAAAAATCACCCTTGCTTTGGCAGTGGGAGAGAAAATTCACCCTGCTTTGCTGGGAAAATCACCCCGTTTTAGTGGGAAGAAAATCACTCCTTGGCTAGGGAAAACCACCTTGCTTTTGGTGGCAACCACCTTGTTTCTTTGGTGGGTGTAAAACCAATTACTTGTGGATCCACTTTGCTTTGGTGGGATCACTCGCTTTGCAGAAAATCACCCTTGCTTTGGTGGGTGTGGGAAAAATCATCCTTCATTTTTTAAGGGAAAAATCACCCTACTTTAGGTTGGAAAATCACCTTGCTTTTGGTGGGGAAAACTACCTTTGCTTTCAGTGTGGAAAATCCCAACATGGCTTTGGTGAGAAAAAATCACCTTGCTTTTTAGGGTGGGCAAAATCATCCCTTGCTTGGTTGTGGAAGAAAAAAATTCACCTACTTTATGGGGAAAATCACCTTGCTTTTGGCAGAGAAAATCACTTTGGTAGGGGTGGGGAAAATCATTCTCTGCTTTAGGAGTGGGAGTAGTGTGTAAATCACCTTTGCTTTTATAAATAACCACCTGGCTTATGGGAGAGTAAATCACCCTGTTTCTTTGGTGGGAAAATCACCTTGCTTTTGGTGGGAAAATCACCTTGCTTTCTATGGTAGGGAAAATCACCCTTGCTTTGGTGGGAAAATTCCACCCTGCTTTGTGGAAAATCACTTTGGTGGTGGGGAAAATCACCCTTGCTGGTGGTAAAACTACCTTTGCTTTTGGTGGGAAAATCAATTTTGCCTAAAAGGAAATCACCTGGCTTAAGGGTTGAAAATCACCCGTTTCTTTGGTGGGTAACTCAACTGGCTTGGTGAGCATCAACCACCTTGCTTTAGGAAAATCACCCTGGGCAAAGTTAGGAAAATCACCTTGGTTTCTTTGGTGGGAAAATCCACCTTTGCTTTGGTGGATCTCACCTTGCTTTGGTGTGGGAAAATCCAATCTGCCCTCTAGTGGGAAAACTACCTTGGCTGGTGGGGAGAAAATCACCTGCCTGTGGGAAAATCACCTTTGGTGGGTGGAAAAATCACCGTTGCTTTGGTGGGGTGGGAAAATCAACCTTGCTTTGTTGGAGAGTAACCACCCTGGCTTTGGTGGGATCACCTGGTTTCTATGGGGAAAAATCCACCCTTACTTTTTTTAGGTGGTGTAAAAATCACTTTACCTTAGTAAAAATCACCTTTATCTTTAGGTGGGAAAACTACCTTGCTTTGGTGAGAAAAAAATCCCACCCTGCTTTGGTGGGATCACCCTGCCTGTGCAGGGGAAAATCACCCTGTTTTGGTGGGGAAATCAATTTCTACTTTGGTGGGAAAATCAATTCTTGCTTTGGTGGGAAAAAAATCCACCTTTACTTTGCGGGAAAATCCTCACCTGCTGGGTGGGAAAATCACCTTCGCTTTGGTGGGAGAAAAAATCACCCTTGCTTTAGGGTGGGAAAATCATCCTTTGGCTGGGGTGAGTGTAAATCACCTTTACTTTTTGTGGGAAAATCAATGGCTGGTGGGAAAAATCACCCTTGCTTTGGTGGGAAAATCACCTTGCTTTGGTGGGAAAATCACCTTTGCTTTATGGGAAAAATCACCCTAGGTTTTGGTGGGAAAATCACCTGCTGTGGGAAACACCTTTGCTTTGGTGGGAAAATCACCTTGCTTTGGTGGGAAAATCACCGTGCTTTGGTGGGAAAATCACCCTGCTTTGGTGAGAAAATCACCCTGCTTTGGTGGGAAAATCACCTTGCTTTGGTGGGAAAATCACCTTACTTTGGTGGGAAAATCACCTTACTTTGGTGGGAAAATCACCTTACTTTGGTGGGAAAATCACCTTGCTTTGGTGAGAAAATCACCCTGCTTTGGTGGGAAAATCACCCTGCTTTGGTGGGAAAATCACCTTGCTTTGGTGGGAAAATCACCTTGCTTTGGTGGGAAAATCACCCTGCTTTGGTGGGAAAATCACCTTACTTTGGTGGGAAAATCACCTTGCTTTGGTGGGAAAATCACTCTGCTTTGGTGAGAAAATCACCCTGCTTTGGTGGGAAAATCATCTTGCTTTGGTGGGAAAATCACCTTACTTTTGTGGGAAAATCACCTTGCTTTGGTGGGAAAATCACCTTGCTTTGGTGGGAAAATCACCTTGCTTTGGTGAGAAAATCACCTTGCTTTTGTGGGAAAATCACCTTGCCTTGGTGAGAAAATCACCTTGCTTTGGTGGGAAAATCACCTTGCTTTGGTGAGAAAATCACCTTGCTTTGGTGGGAAAATCACCTTGCTTTGGTGAGAAAATCACCTTGCTTTGGTGGGAAAATCACCTTGCTTTGGTGAGAAAAATCACCTTGCTTTGGTGGGAAAATCACCTTACTTTGGTGGGAAAATCACCTTGCTTTGGTGAGAAAATCACCCTGCTTTGGTGGGAAAATCACCCTGCTTTGGTGGGAAAATCACCTTGCTTTGGTGGGAAAATCACCTTGCTTTGGTGGGAAAATCACCTTGCTTTGGTGGGAAAATCACCTTGCTTTGGTGGGAAAATCACCTTGCTTTGGTTGGAAAATCACCTTGCTTTGGTGGGAAAATCACCCTGCTTTGGTGAGAAAATCACCTTGCTTTGGTGGGAAAATCACCTTACTTTGGTGGGAAAATTACCTTGCTTTGGTGGGAAAATCACCTTGCTTTGGTGGGAAAATCACCTTGCTTTGGTGGGAAAATCACCTTAATTTGGTGGGAAAATCACCTTGCTTTGGTGGGAAAATCACCTTGCTTTGGTGGGAAAATCACCTTGCTTTGGTGGGAAAAATCACCTTGCTTTGTTGGGAAAATCACCTTGCTTTGGTGGGAAAATCACCTTGCTTTGGTGGGAAAATCACCTTGTTTTGGTGTGAAAATCACCTTGCTTTGGTGGGAAAATCACCTTGCTTTGGTGGGAAAATCACCTTGCTTTGGTGGGAAAATCACCTTACTTTGGTGGGAAAATCACCTTGTTTTGGTGGGAAAAGGCCGACATGTTAATAAAAAAAATTATAGAATGAGTTAAGTTATTTAATTTAACAAGGAAATGTCTTATGTGTACATTGTTAGGCATAAGACACAAAATATCATCAACATAACTAAACCATTTAGCTCTATTAGGAAGGATTGTCTTAAGCAAACTTGTTTAAAAAGATTCCATGTGTAAAACTCGTCTATAAATACAAATTTTGCATCAACAATACAAAGTTTAATAACTTTAATGGTAGCAGGAACTGGTAATGGTAAATCGTTATTAATAAGTTCTTCAGATAAGAAATTTAATAAATCGTCAGAACATTCCAGAATATTCTGGGATGTTCTGTGACACCTGTTGACGAAATGAGGGATTCATTCCCTTTATTTCATTAATTTGAAGGTTGTTCACATTAGCCGCATTCTGTATGTAAATGATCCACTGTTGTAATGTAACTTTTTACGTCAAATGACTTGTTCCCAGCAGTTAGAAGCTTATTGCTGGCTATTAATTATCTCCTTGGCTAGCAGTGTTGTTATTGATCAATACCACTCGTCCGTGGATACAATAATATATAAATGTTGCTCGTGAGGCTAGTACGCCAAACAGGGATGAGAATGAAATTAGCTTAGAAGCTCCCATACCTCAGTATGCCCTCGGGCCAAGGCAAACACATAGCTACGTGCTGTGTGCTTGGTTCTTGTAGGATCGGTGGCGTAGTAGTAAGGTGATGCGACATTGTGCTATCTTTGGAGGCTGTAAAAGGTTCGTAGGGTCTAGTCCTGGCCTGCCGCAGTTTGGTAAATGATTTAAAATCACTTGTTTCGTGATTTCTGCATCAGAAAATTGCTTCTGTGTCAGTGAAAATGTAGTGTTCTTGTGGGGAGTAATGCTGGTCTTGAGGGATCCTACCAGCGAAGGTGTTAAGGTTTACATGACTCACGAAATCTTAATGACACGATTGCAAACAAACTATACCACGGGTGGGGTTTGAACCCACGGTCAGAGTCTCAAAACTCCAGACCGTCGCTTCAGCCACTGGACCAGCTAGCTTCAATAAGATTCATCCAACTAGGTGTATTTCTACACTATAGGAATGTTAGCATAGGCACCACTGTGACCACAAATGCTTGCGGGAGATTCGTCTGTAAAAATTAGTATTTGTGGTCACGGTGGTGCCTATGCTAACCTTCCTATGGTGTAGAAATATAATTAGTCGGATGAATCTTACTGAAGCTAGCTGGTCCAGTGGCTAACGCGACAGTCTGGAGTTTTGAGACTCTCTGACCGCGGGTTCAAACCCCACCCTTGGTATGGTTTGTGCGAAGGTTTGTTACCTTCTGTGCTCGGCCGGGGTTGGGGAGAGAGTGGTCGCTCAGGACAGTGGTCGCTGAACAGAACACCTCAGCTAATAGTGAGAACATGGTGATTAGTGTGCCAAATGGCGAGGGTTTCTCTAAATGGAATAATAAGTGTATAATAATTAGCATCATTAGTGAGCATATAGGGCCACTCCTCTGGCCACCCGTCCCTATTCCCCTTCCCACATCCCGGTCTAGGCCTTCTGCCTGCCTGACCTGCCTGCCTTTTAGTGCCCCACCAATTACTCTACCGTTCGCTACTGCCCCACCCTCTTCCCCTATGCATCTATGCTGTACTTCACCCGTTACCCCACAGCTGGCGCCCTCCCACGCCCACGATGTCAGCAATTTCACAAGATGTGCCGGGTTCCCAGGAATGCCCACGACAGAGCCAAGGCTGTGGAATCCGTCCACGAGGTATCTGCCAAGTATGCCACAGAGAATGTGCACTCAATCTCTCAAATGACAACATCCGTACACAAAATGTATGTCTAGGCTCCCAGAGGGCTCCAAATGGGAATAACGAACATGTTGAAGATTGAAACACTTATGCAACATATGGGAATCTTTATTGAGGAAACGTTTCGCAACACAGTGGCTTCATCAGTCCAATACAAAGCAGAAACGTGTAAGGAGAGGCGGAGTTTGAGGTGATCAGTCCCTCAGCCTGGAGTCGATGTGTTCAGTCCATCAATCTTGTAGAATGTACAGCATAGGGCTTTAGACGTGGCTTATATACTGTAGTGAGGTGAGTTGCAGCAGGCGGAGGCGGGGTCATAGTGGTACCATCCACTAGTCGAAGTAGGTCTTCGTCCAAAGGTTGAACAAGTGTTGAAGAATTCTTTGTAACAAGATCCCATGATGCTGCAGTGTCTGACAGTTGTGATGAATGGTTAAAAAAAAATACTTTGTATTGGACTGATGAAGCCACTGTGTGGCGAAACGTTTCCTGAATAAAGATTCCCATATGTTGCATAAATGTCTCAATCTTCAACTTGTCGGGTTTTTTAACCATTTATCACATCTGGGGTTTATTAAAATAAAGGTTTTGTATTCACTTGAAGCTTTGCAAATTTTAATTTGCCAGTTTGAGTAAATATTTTTTTTTTAGTAAAAACTTGAGAAGTGCACTTCTGACTGACTTAAAAACCCTAAATGCTGGAGTTCTTTAACTGTAATTATTCTTTGTCTTTAATTTGAGCTTGTAAGCGCCAATTTATCAGTTTTTTGGGGATATTTTTTTTATATGAAACTGGAGGTTGTTGCATAAACAAAAATATCATTTATTTTCCTACGGAAATAAAGAAAATTTGGAGTAGTATATAAATAAAATATGGAAACTCAGAAATGTTCTAAAGTGACGTTTTATTATGTTTTATAAGATTCAGTTTTTACTGAATTCCAAATCCGGCACAATTTTGGGTAGTGTTCATGTCTTTTTCTATCTTGTTCTGTAAAACGTTTTTATAATCTCAGATTGCCGATCGTTTTCAGATTTTCATTACAGGTTTAACTAAGGGAAGGTTTATGTAACTACTTGTTAGTGTAGCCTCAGTATGGTCAATGTTATTTTTGTCCATTCCTGGATTTGATTTATATGCAATAATTTTGAAGTCTCTTCTCATCAGGTTCAGTTCTGGTGTTTGTTACTTGAAAGACAATTCCAATTGATCAATTAGACACGTGTGCAACACTTGGGTAACCTTAATGAGGAAACGTTTCGCCACACAGTAGCTTCTTCAGTCCAATACAAAGAAGAATGGTAAAGATCAGGAGTTTGAGGTAATCAGTCCCTCAGTCTGGAGTCTAAGTAATTAATCCATCAATCTTTTCAAAATTGATGGGCTGATCTTCACCATTCTTCTTTGTATCAACTGATGAAGCCACTGTGTGGCGAAACGTTTCCTCATTAAGGATACCCAAGTGTTGCACATGTGTCTTTGGAAGAGAAATGGCTATAACTGTGACCATAATTTTTAAAGGGGTGGACATGTAAACCAGCAGAAGGCCTCGGTCAGATGACCAAAAGCTCCAGCTGTGGGTCATCATATAACCGAGGCCCGCGTCAGGAAACTTACCAACCAACCATCATGTATCTAATTTATCAACTTATCGGTTCTCTGAACCATTTATCTACAATTCAGATTGGTTCTGGAATACGTAGGTTCGAATTTAATATTTAAAATAGCCACACTGACCAACTTTAATCATTAATGGCTCATAAATATTATGAGAAGGAAGTAAAGCTATTAATTTATTCTATGTAAGAATAATTTCATCAATAAGAAATCCTAATTAAAAACTTGGAATCGTTGGATTCAATGTAATAAGTAGTGAATGTTATCTTTTTTTTTTATTAACTTCAAATTATCAACGTTTGCGTATCTTAGAGAAAAAATTAAAATTAGAGAGATTGTAGCCTCTATCTTTTATTATTTAAACAGTAAAAAGTGAGTATCTTATTATTCTTAACTACTGTAAAATGGGCTGTCAAAGTGAAACATAAAAATAACCTTCAAATGCACTAAACCCGTAGTGTCCAACGTTACAGTATAAAAGGGCAAATTAGAAAAGCCGAATTTAAATAAAGGTCGCATTATGTAATTATCGATATTAACATTATACTTATAGTAAGCTGTAATTCAGTACAGAATATATGGTTATTGTCACTAACGACACACTTGTAAGAGATATTGTCACTAACGGCACACTTGTAAGAGATATTGTCACTAACGGCACACTTGTAAGAGATATTGTCACTAACGGCACACTTGTAAGAGATATTGTCACTAACGGCACACTTGTAAGAGATATTGTCACTAACGGCACACTTGTAAGAGATATTGTCACTAACGGCACACTCACAAGAGGTTAAGCTCATGAGTACCTTCAGTGTTCATTTCGTTTCTAACATCTTAAAAATAACAAAAAAAGGCACAATACCGTGACTGGAACGATACACAAATAACCCGCACATTCTTGTACTACTACTACTACTACTACTACTACTACTACTACTACTACTACTACTACTACTACTACTACTACTACTACTACTACCATCACCTCTTCCTGCCTATATATAGCCGTCCTGCTCCACTTCTGGTTAGTGTGACTTGTCAATGGTCCAAGTCGGACCGAAACGTCGTCGTAAGCTTCTCTCTTTTATGTGCGGGTTATTTGTGTATCTTAAAAATGTAAATATATAGAAGAACATTTTCTAAGAGTGTAGACATCACCGCGGCGTAGCAGTGCTTTATGTTCTTCTAGGATAAACCAGCAGTGACCAGAAGTGAAAGGTGACTGTTAGAAGTGGCGATAAAGTTTTGGTGTAAAATATCTTTAAATATTATGTAATTGTTGACACTGCCCTTTGTGAATTCATAATTTCATATTAGGGCCTCACCACGAAAAATTGTTTATGCAATTTTCTGTAGACTTCAGATATCAATTTTCATCTACATCCTTTAACGTATATTAAACAATAAAGTGAATTTAGTAAATATTTATTCATACAAGCACACACATACATATGTGAACATGCAAACATATATATATATATATATATATATATATATATATATATATATATATATATATATATATATATATATATATATATATATATATATATATATATATATATATATATATATGCAAGGAATTCACAAGACCAGGCGAAATATACACAAACACTGATCTCCGGCTGAAGGAGACTCGAACCTACGAACCTTGAAACAAGGTGCGCAGTGCTATAACAAATTCATCACACTGGACCAATACCTTGGAGTCCAGCTTGCGCTAGACTTTGATCCAAGGCAGCCAGCTTTCAGGGAGAAGGCTAACAGCTTTTCATCTCATCCCCTGCATGCATGGGGATGAAATGAGATGAAAAGCTGTAAGCCTTCTCCCTGAAAGCTGACTCCCTTTGATCAAAGTCTACCTTGTTCCAAGGTTCGAGTCTCCTTCAGCCAGAGATCAGTGTTTGTGTATATTTCGCCTGCTCTTGTGAATTCCTTCCTTGGAGTTCATAATGGGTGAGGCAATGTTACGGGTCATCATAAACATGAGCGATCCTTCACATATTAAATTGGGAAACCTTGATGGGGTGGAAGGTAAGGCAGTGGTAGCAGTGGTAGAAGGTGTTTATCCGATGTATGATTGGCGTAATATCTGGGGGTGTTTGAACAAATTACGTTTAAAACCTAAAGTACGAGAAGTAATGTATAGATTTTTACATGGGATCTTACCGTCTGGAATGGTTTTATTCCATAAGAGAATACGGGAGGATGGGATATGCAAGGCTTGTGGCGGACTGGAGACTGTTTTCCATATAGTGTATTTTTGCGAATGTATTGAACTAATAAGGGTTTGGTTGGGTAAGGTAATAAGGTTAGTGGGAGGGGGGGGGGTTGCAGGTGTTGAGGGTTTTAAGCTTAGACATAGGTGGGGTGAATCAAATGGTAGAGAATGCGGTAGGGTATATAATTACAGATTATATTTATATGTCTTGGGCTATGAGAGGAGCGAACGTGTGTGAAAGAATTAATGCATTAACAGCAACTTTTTATAGGACAAAGTGTAGAAATAAGGAGGTGTATGGGGGGAGATGGGAGAGGGATTTAAGTGAGGGTTATAGGAATTTCACTTTACGGGATTTACGGGAGTTGAAAGGCAGGTAAGGGGGATGAAATGGGCTGGTTTCCTAGAATGGTCGGTAGCATGATGAGTTTGATGAATGTTATATGAGGTATGTCCGGGGTGCAATTTTAACATTATTTGTTCAGAGTGTTTCAAGTACAATACAGTTATATTTGGAATTGTCGACTTATAACTATGTGTATATATATATGCATGTGTTGTATGTGTGTGTGTATATGTGTATGTAAGTATGTATATGTATGTATGTATATGTGTATGTATATATATATATATATATATATATATATATATATATATATATATATATATATATATATATATATATATATATATATATATATATATGTATATGTGCAATAAGATCACAGTAAACAGGTGATTTCAAAATATGCAAAACAACCACTCTGAAAAAATAGAGAAATTCCAAGCGCTTTCGTGACTACTCACATTATCAAGGAACTATGAAAGTGAAGCATCCAAGGAAGCTATATAAGGGGTCGGCCAGCACCTCACTATCAGATCCCACAACGGTTAAACACGTGACGTGCGGCAAGCCAACTTGGATAGGTCCTTTGCAAAACTCACCCCCAAGCTATTTATTTGTCCAGTGTATTATTAAATTCTACCCAAATTCTATTAATTATAAATGGATCTAATTTATATAAACCAAAGGAAATATTCATATTATTGTCAAAACTGCTTTTTATGAAACAAGATTCAATTATATTCCTGTCGACCATGGACTTGCTTGATACTACTTTCTCAACTTTTTGAAAATCAATTGGATGGTTAAAATCTCTTACATGAATAAATAGAGCATTGGAATCTTGTCCAGTTCTAATGCTATATTTATGTTGTTTTAATCTTAGTTCGAGATTTTTACCAGTTTGACCGTAATAAACTTTATTGCAAATTTTACAAGGAATCTTATAGACACATCCATCAGCATTTTGGGGGGAATATAATTGAATCTTGTTTCATAAAAAACAGTTTTGACAATAATATGAATATTTCCTTTGGTTTATATAAATTAGATCCATTTATAATTAATAGAATTTGGAAAGAATTTAATAATACACTGGACAAATAAATAGCTTGGGGGTGAGTTTTGCAAAGGACCTATCCAAGTTGGCTCGCCGCGCGTCACGTGTTTAACCGTTGTGGGATCTGATAGTGAGGTGCTGGCCAGACCCCTTATATAGCTTCCTTGGATGCTTCACTTTCATAGTTCCTTGATAATGTGAGTAGTCACGAAAGCGCTTGGAATTTCTCTATTCTTTCAGAGTGGTTGTTTTGCATATTTTGAAATCACCTGTTTACTGTGATCTTATTGCATATATCTATATATATATATATATATATATATATATATATATATATATATATATATATATATATATATACACTTAGAAGTTCTTATATATTGACGCAGTAGAATTTTATAACCTCACTGCACTTTGTGTACATTGAGGAAGAGGTTTCTTGGCTCTTGAGATACAGGAATACCTTTCTAGGATCGTGCAGCGATCGAAATTAAATGTAGTTTTTTATATGGGAGTTGATTTAGATTTTAGGTATACCTGGAGAGAATATACCTGGAGAGAGTTCCGGGGGTCAACGCCCCCGCGACCCGGTCTGTGACCAGGCCTCCTTAGGTCAGTGTCCCAGGATGCGACCCACACCAGTCGACTAACACCCAGGTACCCATTTTACTGATGGGGAACATAGACAACAGGTGGAAAGAAACACGTCCAAAGTTTCTACTCTGGCTGGGAATCGAACCCAGGCCCTCACCGTGTGAAGCGAGAGCGTTAACCACCAGGCCACCAGAGCCCCTGCCTTAATTAAGCCCACAAACGTCTTTTTTTGACGTCTCCTCTATTTGACTAGATTCCTTTGTATAGGAAATGCACCGATTTTACTTAAATAACAGAAATTTTAGAAGGTTAGTACACATTTAGCAAACAGTAATTTTTCATTGTTGAAAAGTAAATGATTCAACAGGTAAGATGCTAGCTGAAGATATTTAAAATCACAAATATCTCAGTTTTTAGCAGGTTCTCTTAATATGTGCTTCATTCTAATTTTAATTGCTAAACATTCCTCAGTAAATTTTTTGGTGTTTACATTACAGATGTTTATGGATGGTGCATGGTGGTCGGAAGGCCTGGTGATGGCACTCATGCCGGTTGCTCCTCCTCTTCTGCGTGCTGATGACCATCTTCTGTTGCGCTATTACGCTGCAATCATGAGAGTAGTGCGTCCTGTCTTTGTTCGGGTCCTGCTTCTCTTCACTAATAACAGCAAAGCCTTCAAAGAGCTTCTGTTTGAGCTTCCGGATTACTCAAACAAACAATACAAAAATGACTTCAGCAAAGAAGAGAGAAAAAAGCTGGATAATAATGTTTCTAGTAATACATTTGATATAACATTGCTGTTCATTTTGCTGCAGCGTTTGTGTGGTCTCCCCAGCATAAATCATGAGAATTGGTCCACGCCGGATACTCTGGAAAACAATTTAAAAAGACTGAAAAATCATAGGAATGATTTAGCTCATGAAGACCTAGCATTTTCTCCCGATGATCTGCAACGTCGTTTGTCTAACATCGAGGATCTTTGTCGTGAGGTGTTGAAGGAAGCTGGTCAGAGATGCAAATGTGCTGTGTTTGATGATATTCGGGTAATGGAAAAAAATTTAGAGCAGATATTAACGGGAGGTATAGATCTTTGGCAACCTTACAGACAGGCGCTTTATAAACTACAGCAGGAGCATTGCAACTTATTGATAAGAGAAGGTAGAAAAGAAATCAAGGAATTTGCCAAGAAACTTCGTATTCTTAACCCATTTGTGTGGCTGCTGGAAGACAGATTTGCTCACTTGGATGTTGGTCACATATTTACAGATTTATACATAGAAGGGCAGAGGGAGATCAGAACACAGGACATTTTCACAATACCTCTTAATTCAGGAAAATATCCTGATGTGTTAATAATGGTTGGACCACCAGGTATAGGAAAAACGAGCCTGACAAAATTTTGTTTACATGACTGGCTGTCAACTGCTTCTATTTGTGGGATGGATAATTATGATATTGTACTGCTAGTGGAATTAAGACACGTAACTAGTGAAAATATCCAGGACCTAGTGTGTGAAGAGATCCTTCCGAATACTTGCTTTCAACTGAAGCGCGAGGATGTTCTCCCAACACTGAGGCAAGTGTCAACGCTCTGGCTCCTGGATGGCTATGATGAAGCTACTAACAAAACCAAATATTTAGTTAAAGAAATTATGAAAAAATTTCAGAATTCTCAAATCATGATAACTTCTCGCCCTGACAACGCTAAGGACCTTCATCTGCTAATTAATGAGGTACATCGTAGTAACACAGTGTATCAGCTGAGAGGATTATCTCCAACTATGTGGAAAGTTTATGCTACAAAACTATTTTCTGTGTCTGTAGTAGATGAAGGTATCCGCCGAGATTCTCACCAGAAATTTATTAAATTTCTGAAAGAGAAAGAACAAGATATGTTCGAAATATTTCGTGTACCGTTGTTCTTGGTGATGCTGGTGGTGTTATGGCTGGAGAGTCCAACAGAAGTTACCGGAGCCACCTCAGTCACCAGACTCTACCACATACTCATCAACCTCATCGTCAACACGATGACCAGACGCCTCCATCTGACAGCTTTAGGATTCACTGAAAGCCAGCTTCGGGGCAAGATAAATAATTTTCTTAATTTACTCGGCAAAATATTCTGGGAAAATTCTGAAAGGCTTGTATTTGTTCTTATGAATCATCAAGTTAAACAAATAGAAAAACTATGTGAGATTTCTGGGTTGCCGTACAAGGAATGCATGTCACCATTTTTCCGGGTGATAGTGAAGGCAACAACCACTGGGACAACAGAAGAATATCTGTCACTTCACCGGACAGTACAAGAGTTCCTCGCTGCTCGAGCATTCTGCAACTGCATGATAACTCAAGGTTGTGATGTGCTTACCGTCGCTGCTCAGTGGATGCTAAAGCACACGGAGAATCCATACCAACATATGGCTTATGAAAATGAGTTTTGCAATAAAACAACCAGTAAAACAAATTTTGTTATGGAAAAGCTCCATGAAGGAAGTGATGACGTCTATGACGATTACCACTTTGTGTCCACAAGTTTCTTTTCCACAAATTGCTTTTGCCGAATATTCTTGGATTTTTATAGTGAGATTAATGATCCTGGTGAGTTAGAAAGGGAATTTTGTCGCCAACGTTTCTTAAATATGGCACATGGCACCTTGCTGATCCCGTTTATATGTGGATATCTCAAAATGAATGATGCATTAACGCGACCAAGGGCAGAACAAATTATTTATGTCGCTATTTGCAATCAAAATAAAATTAGACAATTTTCTCTTTGGATGAAGCTTATTCATGAAACTGAGGAAGATAAAGAATTTATTGAGGAGTTAAATTCACAATTATTCTCTTACCAGTGGAATCCTAGTCCATTAGAGCTACCATCAGTAGCAAAACTCTTAGAGTTTATTACCCCAGAGTCAGTGCACGTTCATCTCTGTGATTTAGATGACTACAGTAATAATAAAACGTTTATTGATGGACTTCGAATACTTGCTAGATTTCCAATTAGAATTTCCCTTGATTTGCAAAATTCAATGTTGTCGAATAATAGGCGCTTCCTAATATGTGCTCAAATATGCTTGGCAGTACTGTTGGACCCCAGAGCGTCTTGCCACCTAACTGCTCTGGGTTGCCCACTCAACAAGAAAAGTATATCAGTGTTGCGTCAAGCTCAACACCTTGAAGATCTGTATGTGAGGGTCGACAACCTGGAAGATCTGCAAACTTTAGCTCAGATTACAAACACTCTCCAGAACCTTGAAAACCTATCCGTTTTCATAAATTTTACTTTATTAAATATTCATATCAAAATGCTGCCAACATTTAGATTAAAACAACACATTCAGCGGAATCAAAATTTTGCAGACCTTCAAAGTACCCATACAGTTATGCCTGGACATAATACTTCTCGAAAATATGATGTCATATTCCTCAACCATCACAAATGCACGCCACCCAAGATCCCAAGCCATAAACTGTTGCATAGATCCTGGAAGGTAAGCAGAAGAGGAAAAAGTAACTATTTGTGTGAGCCAATAATAACAGCTATTCCATTTCCCACTCACCTTCAAAAACTGAAAACTAGAGGGATTTATGAGTCATGTCAGAGGATGTGGAACATGCCGTCTGGTCACTGCCATTCCCGGTGTACTTCACGTCAGTATGATTCACATTTATGCAGTTACGTGTGCGCTCATAGATTCTTTACTCCTCCAAGCCAAACAAAGCAGGAGTGGTCTGATTTCTACAAATCAATAAGATACCACCATGTATGTCTTAAAAAGTTGAGATCATTTTATAAAATGATGTGGAAAATAATAGTTCAAATATACACACCCAACAGACATAAGTACACAAAATATTATGACTCGTATATTAAAACATTTTGTTATCAAATGAAGGATCAGCAGCTCCGTGACAGTATACATGATGTATTTATTGACTCACTTGAGGTGTGCGAATTACTTTTGTATGAACACAGGATATCCATCCAGCAACACCGAAAACGTCTAATACTCTTAAGGGAACCTTCAAATCCACTTTCTTCTGTTCAGTTTATTTTAACTGATCCTTCCATTGTAGAACAAGCAGCATTTAGTTCTTTGTTGTATAAACTCTGTCCTAATCCACAGAGAATTGCGTTATTGAATACCATTGATACCATGCCAGTGACTCGTAGAGTTAGAATTGAGTTATTGGATACCATGAATACCATGCCAGTGACTCGTAGAGTTAAAATAAACATACACGTTTCTGACTCTGCTAGTTAGGGGATTCTCTAATACTGTATTGGAAAACGTAATTACAGAATTGAAAATGTAATCAATTTTATTAAGAAAAGTGCACCACATTTGACACTTATCGTGTCTTATTTTTAATAAAGAAATAAATCTACAATCATATGGCCAGATGATGTATGTAAAGAACTTGATAAAGAAATATAGTCAGATGATGTATGTATGGAAAATAGTATATTTTCCGTAAATAGTGTATTTGTATGTAAATTAAAATATATTGTATTTAATAAAAATTACGTTATCGAAAATGGGAAGCCGTGCACCTGCGCAGAGGAGACTCGCCATTTTTGTTTGAATTGGGCAAGAAACGTTAGTGAATAATCGGAAGAATTTCCGTGCTCTAGAGGTTATATTCGGTTTAAAACTTCTCAAATAGGAGCTGAAATTGTTGGATGTGCATTACTACATAAATTGAGATATCAGACGACTGGACAAGACAGCTCCAGGAACCTCAGATAAGCTATCAAAATTTGTGTTATAATTCTGGCCAGTATTATCTTCATAAATTTGGTTAGAATGAGGTTTTTGAGTATGATACACATTAATCTCCAGTCAAATTGGTGAGTGATATTAAGATATATTCTCCTTCTGTTATATAAATGTGTATAAGTATCATTAATTTTAATATACAGTCCACCAATTTTTATATTTACCAGAATTCCTGGTGTGTATGTACATTTCATTTGTAATTAATAGGTCTAGAGCAAGTTGGGGATATGACAGTGGTAGGTATCGAAGGGGAACATTTTTGTGACCTAGGTGTCCCAAATTCCTACTTGTCTATGTAACTTTGATAAATAATAATTATCTTTGTTATTCACTGGTATGTACATTATGAGTTACATCCAGATAAATGTAATTTTCCACATTTAATTTGCCCGTTGGTCCTTCTTGAACTGGAGGTAATTAGTGAAGTCATTAATTAATTATTTACTTAATAATTATATGTGAAATGACAGAAGGAGGTGGATGTTAAGTTCAAAATTTACTTAATGTGTAGTGGATTATAATTATTACAATATTAATTTTGATAAGCCAATTCTGGCCAAGATTTATATCAGTGTATGTGTAATTGCTAAGCTCAAGTGTAGTTAATTATATTAATGTGTATAATATTAATTTTGCAAAGCCAAAGTGGCTAGGATTTATGTTAATGAATTTGTATAATATTAATTTTGATAAGCAAATTCTGGCCAAGATTTATATCAGTGTATGTGTAATTGCTAAGCTCAAGTGTAGCTAAGATTTATATTAATGTGTATAATATTAATTTTACTGGGATTTATATTATTTCTAGTGGCTAGGATTTATATTAATGTATTTGAATATTAATTTTGATAAGCCAAGTCTGGCTAAGGTTTGTATTAATGTACATTTAAAATTTATATTATAATTTTCCTACATGTAATTGCCAAGCTCAAGTGTAGCTAGGATTTATTCAAAGGTAAGTTGTACTATTTACCTTTATAAAGTGCATAATTTAGTACATAATCAGTGTTATTAATTAAGTTGAATTTAATACATTGCATCATGGGTGAAAATGAGGAAATTAATATAGAAGACAAACATATGGAATATAGAGCAAAGAAAGCATCATTGCAAGCTAGAAAGGGTCATGTAACAAAGGCATATAATAAATGTTTGGAATTAATGAATCAAGAAACTGTGAATACTGATGATTTAAAATTGTATTTAGATGCTTTAGGGAATAGATATGATTCATACAAATTATATTACCACAAATATGAAGGAGATTTATTAGTAAACTGTGTAGATGAGACTGAAGTAGATCTCATGATTAATCAGTATTATGAATTAGAAGAAAAGATTCTTTCTTGTAAAAGTCAGGCTTTGAATAAATTAAAATGTGTAAACCAGGCAGTTAATCAGTCTGCTCCAACAAATAAGATGTCTTTGCCAAAACTCCCAGAATTATGTTTACCTGTATTGAATCCTGGAGAAAATTGGGAGGAATTATGGTCAATTTTTAAAGCAGGTGTGCATGACAGGAGTGACCTAGCCTGTGTAACTAAATTATTTTACCTCAAAGGACAGGTAAGAAGAGATGCTCACATACTCATACAAGCCTTTCCCAATGTAGATGACTCTTACAAGGAAGCAGTTGACTTGTTGAAGGTCACTTATGGTAATATAGAACAAAGTAGGTTGGATCTAGTGAATATCATTGTTAATTTAAAATCTCCAGATCACACTTACAAAGGTTTACAACAGTTTACAGTTAAACTGGAGAGCACTCTCAAAACTTTAAGTAATAAATATATTCTGAAGGAATCAGACTGGTTATTGAGTGCCATTGTACAGAATAAATTAAGCTGTAAAACACTTGAATGAATCTCGAACAAATATCACAAGGGTTATTTTGGTCTGGAGGAAATAAGGCTAGATCTACAAGAATTAATTGTTCAGTTGCAGACCAGCCAACTAACTCATTTTAAAGATGCAACACATAATAACTCTGAGGTATCTGTCAAGTTTCACAAAGGGGAAAATTATCCCAATGGTAATAATCAAAATTCATTTCCTAAAAATAGTTGCATAGGTGCATATCAAGTAGCAGGAATCAGAAATAATGATTCTCCACAAGGTAAGAAGAATAAGTACCCTCCTAAGAGTAGCCCAGTTAATAAGAAACCATTCAAAGAAAAGAGAGATTGTCTCTTCTGCAAGGGTACTCATTTTTCTAAGAATTGCAATGCATACAATTCATGGAATGATAAAGCTGAAAGATTGGAGGAACTTGACAGATGTATCAAATGTCTAGGTAATCACAATGTAAAGGATTGTCATGCCAAATTAAACTTCTGTTATCAGTGTCACAAAGGAAGACACCATATAGTCATGTGTAAAGGTCTATATGATAATGTTGATAATAATGATAATGTTGACAATACTGATACAACAGTAGCTAATGTAAAAATTGCTGCTAATATTAATAATGATGGTTTTGCTGAAGTAGCCTTACCTGTGTTACAGGTAAAAATTGATGATAAAAGACATAAATCAAAAAATGTAAATGCATTATTGGATCAGGGATCCCAGCGTACTTTCATTAAACGTAAATGTCTTGATGGTATGAAAGTACAGATGGGAGATCCTACAACTCTGAAATTATCTGGTTTTCTCTCAGATAAAAGAGCTCAATTGTATGACACTGTTTATGTAACTGTCAGGTTGGGCAATGAGAAAAAACGTGTTAATGCAGTAATTGTAGATAGACTTCCAGAGAAAATATCTACAGTAGGGCTTAGTAAAGCTAAAAAAGAGTTTCACATCATGTAAATTTAGCACCTTCTGTTGTAAGTGATGATTCTGTAGGCCAAATAAATATTTTGATAGGTAGTGACTATTATGCCTCCTTTGTAAAGGGTATGGTAAAGAAATGTGGTGTCACTCTTTTGAAGACTGCAGGAGGCCATGTAATGTATGGTAGGATTCCTCATAATAATAATTCATGACTAGAGGAAACTACCAATACCATAACTGTGTGTCTTACTCATGAAATCGCACCCCAGTATAATTCTTCCATAGAGGATGGTGTTGAGCCAGTGCATAAATTGTGGGAATTAGACAGCATTGGAATAAATGTAAATGAAGAAAGTCCAGACGATTCTTTTACTCAGGAGCAATACCTGAGAGATGTAAAATTTGAATCTGGGCAATACTGGGTACGACTTCTGTGGAGACTTAACCATCCAGAATTGCCCACTAATTACAGAATGGCATATGGACAATTAAAGGCTCAGCTCCGCGAACTGAGTAAGACACCAGAATTGTTAACTGCCTATAATGATATAATTGCTGAGCAGTTAATTAATAAATTTATAGAAGAGGTACCTCCTGAGCAAGCCAAAATTTATGGTCACTATTTGCAACATCTCGGACTGAAGAAGAATTCTAAGACCACTCCTCTGAGAATTGTGTTTAATTGTAGTGCCAGGAGTAACAAAAATGTATCTAGTTTAAATGACTGTTTGATGACAGGTCCGTCGTTGACGGAAAAATTAGGAGATATCTTAGTAAATTTCAGGGTAAAGAATTAGGCCTTTACAGCTGACATAAGTAAAGCTTTCCTAAGAGTGGGTTTACAAGAGGCTGACCGGGATTGTACCTGCTTCTTATGGCCTTAGAATCCTAGTGACCCACTTAGCCCTCTGAAAACCTTTCGCTTTAGGAGTGTATTATTTGGTGCTACATCCAGTCCGTTCCTACTTCAAGCGACGATAAATGCACACCTTAAACGTATGGAAAGTCCATTGAGTAAAGTAATGAGCAAACAATTTTATGTGGACAATTTCCTGGGTGTGACGTCAACTGAAGAGGAACTGTTAATGACTTATGGAGAGGCTAATAAAATAATGCAAAGTGCAAATATGCCTCTGAGGGAATGGAATAATAATTCGTCCAAATTAAAGAACAAAATAAGTAAAGATTACCCTGGAGATGAAGTGCCAAAATGTAGTAATGTATTGGGATTAACTTGGGTGTCAGTGGAACGCCTTCCAACTGAACAAAAGAAACTAATGGAAAAATAAATAAATAAAGAAATGATTTAGGAAAAACAAGAAAAATGATTTTTGAGAATTTTACTTAAAATTTAAATATAATAAAAAAAAATGGCCTTCAGTTCTTGTAGTGGGGTAGGAGTAGGTATGGCCCTGGATAGTTCCTCTGATGTTATTTATGTAGGTTATCCTGGGCAGATGGTAATCCGATGTTCTGGAATCTCCTACCACTTGGATGGAGCACAAGTAGAATAGGTAAGGGCCGGTAGTAGTAGAATAATGTTAATAAGTATTATTAACAGGTCTTGCTCCTTTATCTGGCGTCTATCCTGGAAGACCACGCCAGGAACAGAGCTGGTAAATAAGAGAAAATAAACTGGTTACCCATAGTTATGATAATATAACATTTAAGAATTGAAAAGAATGATAAATGCCAAAATCATTACTGGTAACCAGCAAACAAAATAAAGAAACAAACAGTGATACTCCTGGTATATCACCCTACCTGATTAGGAGAAGAGTGGAGGTGAAGTGACTCTCCAAACTTCAACCCACACCAGGTAAGGTCAATATTACCAGGAGTAGAAACTAACAAATCGGACACCAGGAACTAGTTTCGCCCCAGCCCGCCAGAGAGGAGGGGGGGGGGGTGCACGCGACGTAACTAATGGTTCCTGGTTGCCCGAACAACCTTAACCCCACTTACACCTACTTTTCCCTCACAATACCCCCTTCCAAAACTTATGGACGGAGTCAATAAGTCAACGAACAGAGGGAAAAGAACTAACTACAACCTCGGCTCAGCCAATCTGAAAAGTGGTTTTCAGAGCCAGAAATATAAACGACTTTAAACTTATAGGGCTGAATAGCCAGAGCCCATCTCAAGAGTCTGCTATTTGACCCTTTAAAGTTTTCCAAGTACATCAGTGGCTTGTGATCTGTTTCAAGCACAAAGGGTTTACCGTATAGGTAGTATTTAAATCTGCTTATACCCCATACTAAAGCATAACATTCTTTCTCCACAGTGGAATATCTTTCTTCTCTGGGCAGAAGCTTCTTACTGGCGAAAGATACTGGGAAAGGTGTCTCCTCATAATATTGAAGTAGTACAGCCCCGAGTCCAGAATGGGAGGCATCTGTTCGGAGACAAAATATTTTATTAATATCTGGTAATTTTAGGACAGGGGGGTTTGAAAATATCCTCTTAATTTCTTCGAAGCTTTGGAGGGCTTCCTCAGAACAACTAAGAGGTTCCTTGACACCCTTTTTCAAATAGTCTGTAAGAACTGAAGTTAAGCTACTTAGATTTGGTACGAAATTTCTATAGAAGTTTACAGATCCAAGGAAACTTCTTAATAACTTTTTGGTAGCAGGGAACGTACTTTCTAAAACAGCTTTGGTCTTATTAGGAAGTGGTGAGAAGTTGTTATCAGAGATAATGAACCCAAGGTATTGTACCTTATGATAGCCAAGAAAGCACTTTTGTGGTTTAACTGTAAGGCCGTGAGTTCTTAGTCTTTTCAAAACAAGCGCTAGTGTATTTAGATGGTCTTCCCAGATATTTGTCATGATATAAATATTATCAAAATACACTGATACATTCTTTAGATCAGAAAGAACTATTCTCATAAGCCTAATATACGTGGCACACGCGGTAACCAAGCCGAAAGGCATTGTGCGATATTGCATTAGACCTCTATGAGTAGGGAAAGCAGTGTATGGTTTCGAGTCTGGGTGTAATGGCACTTGATGGTATGCTTGTGAGATGTCTAATTCCGAGAAGAATTTGCAGTCATGGAATTTATACAAGTCATGATCAATTACTGGCATGGGTTCTGCATCCCATTTAGTTATAGTATTCAAATAACGAAAATCTTGTGCCAGTCGGTAAGAATTATCGGGTTTCTTAACCATAACAACTGGTGAACAGAAAGCTGATTTCGAAGGTTCTATGATGTTTAAGTTAAATAGTTTGTCCACCTCATTATCAAAAGTTTTCCGTAAGTGAACGGGAACAGGGTAGATTTTCCGCCTTACTGGTTCATGATCCGACAATTCAATCTTGTGTACAATAGTGGTGGTAAGTCCTGGTACCTCTGTGAATACGTCAGAAAATGAATTTACTAAGGCACTTACTTGAGACTTTTGTTTATTTGACAAGTCGTTGTTAATGCTGACATTTGACTTCTTTGGTGAGGGATCATGCGTTAAGATATCCAGTAGTTCCTTCGATTCTGTAAAAGACTCGTCATCTATAATACAAACTCTACATTCGTACGAATCACCACTTGTATCCAAGCTGAAAGAAGAAGTATCTTCGTCAAAGGCATTTACGCAAAGATTAACTTCTCTTCTATGGTACCGTTTCAAAATATTGACGTGATACATTCTCTCTCTACCCTTGACATCCAAGATATAATCTACCTTATTGCAGACCTTCACTACTTTATACGGTCCGCGCCAGGTAATTAGCAATTTGTTGGATTTGTCAGGTAGGAGAACTAAAACTTCATCACCAACATTAAACGTACGCTTGGAGCTTTTATGGTCAAAATAGGTCTTGTACGTTTCCATAGACATCTCTAGGTTTTTACTGACCAAATCGGCGGTTTCTTCCAACCTTTCCCTTAGATCTAAAAGAAACTGATAGCTGTTTTGAACCTCAGGTTTGATATCTTTGGACCAAAGTTCATTCAAAATAGATAGTGGACCACGAGCTTGTCTCCCATAAAGCAATTCAAAAGGGGAATAACCAAGGGAATCACTTGGAATCTCACGCATTGCGAAAAGAGCACATGGTAAAAATCTATGCCAGTCCGTTGGTTTAAGAATACATAGTTTTTTTAGTATTGACTTTAGGATGGCATGTTGTCGCTCCACTCTTCCGTTACACATCGGATGGTAAGGTGTAGTGAAAAGAGGTTTAACACCCACAAGTTGATAAACGTGTTCCATTAATTCTGAAGTGAATTGAGCCCCTTTATCCGACAGAATTTCACGAGGTATACCTACACGTGAAAAAATAGAAAATAAGGCTTCTGCGACTTCTATGGACGTAATGGATTTTAAGGGTACCGCCTCTGGGAAGCTGGACGCGTAGTCAATCATAGTTAAAATATATTTATGACCTCCTGATGAGCGAGGTGTGATAGGACCAACTATATCTACTGCAACCCTTGCAAAAGGGACTGAGAAAATAGGCATCTTTACCATAGGAACTCTCCTAGTTCTACCCTTCTGCGTGGAAAGTTGACATACGTGACATGATCTGCAGTACTTATAGATGTCAGAGGACATGCTAGGCCAAAAATATAGGTCCTTTATTTTATTATAGGTCTTCCTATGTGAAAAATGGCCAGAGACTGGCAAGTCATGAGAAATTCTTAAAATGGTTTCACGGCAATCCTGCGGAATGACTAACAGGCTTCGACCAACGTCATTGGGTTTGTCCGCAGACACTATAGTCTTGTACAAAAGATCGTGTTTGAACTCAAACTTGTAAGAAAATTTCTTTCTCTGGGTCACCTTGCCATTTAAAGCTAACTTCCGAGATTCCTCTAAGGAAGGACAAGTCTTTTGAAGACCCTCTAAATCTATATGAGACAGCTCGATTGGCTTTCCTTTGGAAAGAACTAATGGGTGGATAGGTTTTACCTTAGACTGAGCTCTGGTAAGGACGTTAATTGAGTCTAGTTGTTGTATAGATTGTGCCACACGTAGTTTTCCACTGGTGTCTGCGTTGTCCAGGTCAAGTGACTGACTTACTAAAGGTGTTAACGGAGTTTTGTAACCATCAGCTCTCTGATTTAGGTTATCCAACTGAATCTCATCTGGAACTATCTGTGAAGAAACAGAGATATTAGGTTCCAACCCTTCCTTGGAAACTCCAAATTCCAAACAGTCCTTCTCAGATGGGAAAGTAGCCCCTTGTATGTTCCCAACCAAAACAGAACATGAGGTTATCGGGGCAACTACGGCATCTACCCATCCTGAGAACCATTTGCACCTAACGAAACACCTGACTGTTGGAAAAGAATCGCTTCTTCCTAAATAGTCCGTTAATTTAGTGGACTTATAACGTGAAGAATCTAGGTTAGGGAAAAGCTTACTTGAGATAACAATACAGGAACATCCAGTGTCTCTAAGAATGGTTGACACATTCATACCATTGACTGTACCTTCACTAAAAGGTGCGTTTATGTTTGATTCAGTGAAACATTTACCGACATTTTCACCTTTTTTCCTAGGACAGTCGGGCCTTCTATGACCCCACTCATTACAGTTGAAACATTTTACTGTGAAGGCCGTGGAATTCTTAGGTATGGAGGGTTTGGATCCCTCAGATTGCTTAGGCCCAACAGGCTTATATCTGCTACGTTCTTTAGGGTAGTTATTATGAGCGCACGCATATATATCAGCAGCTTGTGCCATTTCCGCAGCCGTATGAATGTTTCTTTCTTTAATGAATATTCGTAAGTCAGAGTTTACAGAAGAAAGGAATTGATCTCTTACCATCAGGTCTCGTAAAGATTCGAAATCGTGGTCAACCTCAGCACTTTCAATCCACGAATCAAATAATCTGAAAAGTGTTGTTAAGAATTGCATGTAATTTTGATTAGGAGTTATTTTAACGTGTCTAAACTCAGACCTGTAATGATGAGTAGTTTTTTTGAAAGCCTGAAGTATAGCTTTCTTCAGCAGGCTATAACTAGAAATAACCTCAGAGGGTAGAGTGGAATAGACGTTTAATGCTGAACCTGACAGTAGTAAGCCAAGCCTAGTAGCCCAAGAATCTGATGGCCAGTCACAGAGAGTAGCAGTACTCTCGAATCGAGTAATATATGCCGCTATGTCATCTTGTTCTGAGAAAGGTGGTATTTGTGGCATCCTAATATTAGGTTCTTGGGAAGGATATTCTAGTACCCCTTCATCTATTTTCTGTTTAGATAGTTCTATCTTCTTGGCTTCTAATTCCAACCTTGATTGTTCTAACTCCCTCTGCTTAGCCTGTTCTTCAATTTCCTTCATTTTGAAGGCTACCTCTCTTGCCTGAACTCTGTCTTCTCTAGCTATCCTTTCCTGTTCGATTTTATCTTCCCGAGCTAGTCTTTCCTGTTCCTTTTTCTCTTCTCGAGCTAGTCTTTTCTCCTCTCGAGCTAGTCTTTCCTGTTCTTTTTTCTCCTCTCGAGCTAGTCTTTCCTGTTCCTTTTTCTCCTCTCGAGCTAGTCTTTCCTGTTCTTTTTCCCGTTCCTCTTTCTTTACAATAGCCATTTTAGCAGTAATGTAATTATCAAGGCTTTGTCCAGTAAATCCCATTTCCTTTCCAGCTTTCAACCAGAAATCTAAAGAATCCATCTTGTAAAAAGAAATATTACGCACCCAACTTCAACTGACTTAATTAAAATTAACAGTAACGTCTGTTACAAAAGAGGGACACAGTCCGCACACTTTAAACTTCCCAAAGTAGAAAATGAAATATATTTCTCCCTGGAAGAATACACTTGTGGGCTCAATAGCCTTCACTAAGCAAAATACACACGGTTCACACAGGAGGGGTTATTATCAAAGTTCCCCAGGTCCAACAAATAGGTAAACTTCTAAACCGAACCTTAGAACCAAACAACGGTAAGTCAACCAGACTACCAGTAATGACTTGACACCTCAACTAACTCACCCTTTTCTATCTTAAATGTTATACTCACAACCAGTTGAACCATCAGGACGATGTTGCTTCAAGAGTCTGATCCTGGCAAGGTCGCCATTGTCAGTGGAACGCCTTCCAACTGAACAAAAGAAACTAATGGAAAAATAAATAAATAAAGAAATGATTTAGGAAAAACAAGAAAAATGATTTTTGAGAATTTTACTTAAAATTTAAATATAATAAAAAAAAATGGCCTTCAGTTCTTGTAGTGGGGTAGGAGTAGGTATGGCCCTGGATAGTTCCTCTGATGTTATTTATGTAGGTTATCCTGGGCAGATGGTAATCCGATGTTCTGGAATCTCCTACCACTTGGATGGAGCACAAGTAGAATAGGTAAGGGCCGGTAGTAGTAGAATAATGTTAATAAGTATTATTAACAGGTCTTGCTCCTTTATCTGGCGTCTATCCTGGAAGACCACGCCAGGAACAGAGCTGGTAAATAAGAGAAAATAAACTGGTTACCCATAGTTATGATAATATAACATTTAAGAATTGAAAAGAATGATAAATGCCAAAATCATTACTGGTAACCAGCAAACAAAATAAAGAAACAAACAGTGATACTCCTGGTATATCACCCTACCTGATTAGGAGAAGAGTGGAGGTGAAGTGACTCTCCAAACTTCAACCCACACCAGGTAAGGTCAATATTACCAGGAGTAGAAACTAACAAATCGGACACCAGGAACTAGTTTCGCCCCAGCCCGCCAGAGAGGAGGGGGGGGGTGCACGCGACGTAACTAATGGTTCCTGGTTGCCCGAACAACCTTAACCCCACTTACACCTACTTTTCCCTCACATGGGATACTGAGAGAGATTTGTTAATGTTAAAACCTAATAATTACAGTATGCCTAATAAATTAACTAAGGGAGTCTTGCTTGCTGAAGTTTCCAAATGTTTTGATCCACTAGATTTAGTGTCACCCCTTACGATAAGAGGGAAATTATTAATACAGGGTGCATGGAAACTTAAATGTGCTTGGAATGAAACTCTACTTGAGGAATTTATTAACAGGTGGGATGAATTAATTGGTGATTATGAGAAAATTCCAATGTTGGAGTTCCCACGCCAGGTGGCTAATCCAAATGGGAAAAATGTACTCCACATTTTTTGTGATGCTTCAAAATTGGCATATGGTGCAGTTGCTTACCTTCAATGTAATAGTGTTATCTCTCTTGTTATGTCTAAGGCTAAAGTGTCTCCAATTAAATCACATACCTTACCTCAGTTGGAATTAACAGCCATTTATGTAGGTGTCAAATTAGCTAATTATATAAGAAATAAGTTGCAGGAGATAAATATTAACAACACTGTAATTTGGTCTGATATTGAGGTATCCTTACAATGGATTCGTAATGGAAACAGTAAAATTGTGTATGTACAAAACAGAGTCGCTGAAATTAATCAGATGCAAGAGAAGTATAATAGTTTGGGTCAGCATATGTTAACATTTAATCATATACCTGGTGAGGAGAATCCAGCTGATTTCTTGTCTCGAGGTTTACCTCATGTTAAATTTGTAAATGTAGTATCATGGTTTAAAGGACCGAGCTGGTTGGTAAATAAAGCTAATTGGCCTGTACAAAAGGCGTATATTGCTCCTGTTGAAATTACTGTGACCACCACTCCAATAGTTTGTCCTTTCTTAACCATTGATATAAATAGGTATTCTTCTTTACCCAAACTAATCAATGTAACTAAGTTGGTGTTTAAATTTCTAAACAAGATGAATATCTCATATAAGTTTTCACATCCTCTTGAATATTGGATAAAGAGGGTACAAGAAGAAATCTATGGAAATGAGATTAAATTGATGATGGAAAGAAAAATTGTGAAAGGTTCCATAATAGAGAAATTGGGGCTGTATTTAGAGAACAATGTAATTAGGTGCAGAGGTAGGTTACATAATGTTGAATTGGGTGATTATGCTAAACACTCTATCTTACTGCCAAAACTCATCATCTAACAAATTTGTTTGTTCTAAATACCCATAAAAATGTAATGCATGGTGGGGTACAAGATACCTTAAATTGTATTAGGGAAACTTTCTGGATTCCACAAGGACGCCAAAGTGTAAAAAGGGTGATTAAATCTTGTGTAATATGTAGCTATGTGGATGCCACATCCTATATGTATCCAGGTCCTCCACCATTGCCAAAGGAGCATGTCTGCAGAACAGTTTATACAGCTGTTTCGAAAATTTGCAGCTAGGAGGTCCTGTCAGAGATTGATGATTTCGGATAATGCCACAAATTTTGTAGCAGGTGCTCAACTTTTGATAGAGTTAAATAATAGTAATGATGTTCAATCTCTGTTAACCCAACGAGGGTGTACCTGAAAATTTATTACTCCTAGAGCCCCTTGGCAGGGGGAGCTGTACGAAAGACTGATAGGCACAGTGAAGCAGTGTCTCCATAAAGTACTACACTGGAAGAAAATTAATTTGGAAGAATTCCATGCAGTGTTAGTGGAGGTGGAAAATCGGATAAATAATTGGCCTCTCTCGTACATGAGTGATACACCTGATGCAGATGTATTAACACCTTCTCACCTAATATGAGGAAGGAAATTGGAAGCTGCCCCTGTCTATAGAAATAATCCTGAAGAAAGTGATGAAGATTACAATGATGTGCCAGTGTTGTGTGATAAATTTAAAATGTTAAATAAAGTAATTGGTCATTGGTCTAATGTGTGGCATAAGGAATATCTTCTTACACTACGTGAACACTTTGTGTGACAGAGACAGTAAATCGACAGAACATTCAACCAGGTGACATTGTGTTAATTGATACTAAACAACATCGAACACTGTGGCCTCTGGGCAAAGTGTTGACATTGTACCCAGATGCACAAGGTGTTGTACGGAATGTCAAAGTGTTGTGTCATGGCCAGGAAAGTTTATGCACAATTAATAAATTGATTCCCTTGGAACTAAATGGTATTCAAACAAATGTAAATGAAAATCTAAGGGAAAGTGACACGAGTGATACTGAAGGTAACGCTGACCAAGTGATGCAAGAAGATGAAATCATAGTAAGACCTACTAGGAGAACAGCCACTCAAGCCAGAACCGGCTGGAATCATCTCCTAAAGGAAGGAGTAATTTGAGTCATTTAGCAACGAACTCCGCCCGGCCGCAGTGTGGAAAATAGTATGTTTTCCATAAATAGTGTATTTGTATGTAAATTAAAACATATTGTATTTAATAAAAATTATGTTATCGAAAATGGGAAGCCCTGCGCCTGCGCAGAGGAGACTCACGATTTTTTGTTTTAATTGGGCAAGTAACGTTAGTGAATATTCAGAAGAATTTTCGTGCTCTAGAGGTTATGTTCGGCTTAAAACGTCTCAAATAGGAGCCAAAATTGTTGGATGTGCATTCCTGCATAAATTGAGATATCAGACGACTGGACAAGACAGCTCCAGGAACCTTAGATAAGCTATCAAAATTTGTGTTATAATTCTGGCCAGTATTATCTTCATAAATTTGGTTAGAATGAGGTTTTTGAGTATGATACACATTAATCTCCAGTCAAATTGGTGAGTGATATTAAGATATATTCTCCTTCTGTTATATAAATGTGTATAAGTACCATTAATTTTATTATACAGTCCACCAATTTTTATATTTACCAGAATTCCTGGTGTGTATGTACATTTCATTTGTAATTAATAGGTCTAGAGCAACTTGTGGATATGACAGTGGTAGGTATCGAAGGGGAACATTTTTGTGACCTAGGTGTCCCAAATTCCTACTTGTCTATGTAACTTTGATAAATAATAATTATCTTTGTTATTTACTGGTATGTACATTATGAGTTACATCCAGATATATATGTAATTTTCCACAGTATGTATCGAACTTTTGATGAAGAAAAAATCCACCAACATATTGTGACATACAAAGAGTATGTTAAAATATATTCGGCGTATGTGCACACTCCCATATAGGTTGCCTCCCAACCAGCGAACCAGGTGCTAAGGGTTTAACGATTTTTAGGATACCCGTCGTTAAATCAGTACCTTGGTTCATTGTCCAATCACAGGTGAGCCCGCCAAGTGCTGAGGTGACATGGTTCACTGGCAGTCAGCATTTGCCAGACTTGCCCACTAGCTGGTTAATTATGGTGCTCTCTCTCTGGCTTTGTCACAACGTGGTACAATTATATTCAACTCCTGTACATAGTGTGCATAAGTGTACGTAATTGTATATATATCTGGTGAAGGAAATACAAGTTAAATATTACTGCTGAGTTTGTTTTGCTCCAAAAACCTATTACGACCAGGTTACAGGCCATTTTTTACCTGTGTTCATAATAATATTTATTTAGGTATCCCCGATGGGGGACCTTTAATTTGTTGCCTTATTTTTTTCTTCTTCCAACTTTTCCAATTTATTTGGCTCATAAATCGACAACGCATCATCCGATTATCTTTAAATTTTGAATGTTTTGATCATTCTACAAAAAATTATCGATCACAGATGCGCTTTAATCGAAGTTATTGAAGCTATTTCCTGCATCTTGGAATGTTTCTGATAACTTGGAAAAGGCTCAGCAGCACAGCTTTAAACGTTGAAAAAAGATGCGTCATAATTAGTAAACAATGAAAATTGAAACTAAAGTGGGTTGGTGAAGATTTTATTATTTTGTGTGCAAAATGGTATGAAATTTTCATTCCCATTTAATCAAGTTAAAAATAGTTGAGTCTATCTCTTCTGAGTGACTTCAATATTTAATGGCTGATGTATGTATATTATGGTTAGTATAGCAGTTAGTTTGTGGGTCAGCAAATTTGTCAATGCTGAAACTGTCTTCAGAAAACTTGAAACCATTGGAAATTTTATCACGTTAGACTTTCTTTAAAACTGCTAAATATTTTTTTTCTTAGAGAGGTGAGGAAAATTTTGAACGTAATACAGGTCAAAAAAAAAAGAGAAACATTAAAATTTCGCTTTTGAAAAATCATGAATTGAGAGAACCCTTAAAAAGTGAGAGGCCAGATCTGTCCCACTGTGAACTTCAATTTTCTCTTCGCATTTAAAGTTTTTGTTATAGCCTCAGAACGCCTTATCGGATTGCCTTCAAGTTTTAGACTTTGATGAAATATAACTAGGTGGAGATTCATAGAGAAGGCACTCTGTTCGATTTTGTTAGACCATTTCCGAAATTGATTTCCAGAAGATAGCTATAAGTAGGCTCTATTGACTGGCTTCACAATTTCAGGTATCAGAGAATGATTGACTAGATATTGCTAGTGGAGAGGAATGTCATGATTTTGGTAGCATGGGGAAATGACCTTTGAGAATGTGAATTAATTATGCCTTGTCCTAAAGAGCCTTTCATAAAGTTGGTCTGCACTCAACTGTATCTGTCAACCGTCCTGACCTGGACATATCCCACATTGCCGATGGATTTATTAGTTAATATGAGGAGTGTCGATCCTCTGATGTATTTATAAGGTTCTCCAGAGCTTGAACTATGTTCGAAGGATCATTAAATTTAATTTCACTGATATTCATTAGTGTTCAGTAGATTGTAGAATATTTAATATTGTGTCACTTAATAAACAAAAATATTAATACTATAATTATATAAAGGGTTATACATAGATTAACTAGGACGGGCATGCGATCTACCCCTTGTCTCACCTCTTGTTATGTACACTATGTTATGTATACTATCGTCATTCCCTTTATTCTCCTACCCAAACCTACAGTTAATTGTACTATTTAATAGCAATGACTATCCTAATCAGTTAAAAATCCAGACAGCCCCATGTAGAATTAATCAACAGAAGCATAAAGTTGGCTCCTTATGCACGACAGTTTAACAAATGCCTTTTGAGAGCCTTTGCTGAACAAGGCATTAACTGTTTCCCATGTCCAATATCATATACTCTCACACGAGCTTCAGAAGGCAGCATCAACTACACCACATTTGCAGCTAATTTACCTACAGTTTAGCTAGCCCAAGCATATCTTCCCATCTGGGATAAGTAACAAAGTTACGGGTCAATATTCTGTACGAGGCACAAGTACGCTAACACCTTGAGTATGCTCCACTTTCTTGGTTTGCCTGCCCCCCCCCCCCTCTCATCTGCGACTGCTTGACAGAGTAGAGAACAGAGCAAGACGTCTCATCTCTCGCCTGGACCCATCCAGGATAGATCTGTCATTTCAGCAGAGCCTTCAACATAGGATGGATGTGGGTGGCCTTACTGTTATGTACAAGGCCAATATTGTCAAAGTACCACACTTGGATCCACTTCGAGGACAGCGTGAAACAAGCTTTTATGCCACAAGACGGGCAGAAAGCAGCAACTTCACTCTGGCTGTACCCTTCTCCAGAACATCACTCCATCTGAGATCACATATACCCAGGATGACTCGAGTATGGAACACATTCGTACAGCATAATGATGTCAACGAGATAAAGTCAGTTGATCAAATGAAAATGCTGACCCACAGATGGCTCCAATTTCATCCTGTTCCCTACTTGTATGTCTCATAACAATAAAAATGCTTTCAAATGAGCTGATGTAGGTAACAGCTCTTAGCTTGGCAATAAAGTTAGGAATCCTTAACCTGTAAATAGCTTGTCAATAAAGCTAGGGATCCTTAACCTTGTCAAACCCTGTGTAAAAAAAAAAAAAAAAAAAAAAAAAAAAAAAAAAAAAAAAAAAAAAAAAAAAAAAAAAAATGGTTTGGACTCCATAGAAATGTTAACTTTATTTTGGTGACTCTATTTAATGAGAATGGATCCCGACATTTAAGTCTTACTTGGAGGAGGTTCAGACAGATGATTAATACTCATACCAGTTTTCTCCTGTTAGAATTTACTGAACTTGGGTTTTCCAAGTTTATGGCGCCAGTTTGACATCCATGCCACTAATTTTCTTTGAGTAATGGCGCTAAGCACCAATCTGCTGCAGCTACATTATAATTCTTACACAACGTTTTCATAATATTTTCAAGTAATGAATTTAATAATTTATATTTATTGTCCTCCTTATTTCCATAAGGATCCTCTAACAGTTGTAAGATTAATTGATAATTATTAGAGTTTTTAGGAAAATATTGTGTTAAAATGTGAGCATTACCCTTCGTTTGTCCTTTTAAGTATATTAAATTGTTAATATCCAGCATATCTGTTGTGTCACGTACAGCAGCTTGTGGTAAGTGTACGTTACTACAAGAATTACCTTGATTGTTTGTAGTACGTTACTACAAGAATTACCTTGATTGTTTGTAGTACGTTACTACAAGAATTACCTTGATTGTTTGTAGTACGTTACTACAAGAATTACCTTGATTGTTTCTAGTACATTACTACAAGAATTACCTTGATTGTTTGTAGTACGTTACTACAAGAATTACCTTGATTGTTTGTAGTACGTTACTACAAGAATTACCTTGATTGTTTGTAGTACGTTACTACAAGAATTACCTTTATTGTTTGTAGTACGTTACTACAAGAATTACCTTGATTGTTTGTAGTACGCTACTACAAGAATTACCTTGATTGTTTGTAGTACATTACTACAAGAATTACCTTGATTGTTTGTAGTACGTTACTACAAGAATTACCTTGATTGTTTGTAGTACATTACTACAAGAATTACCTTGATTGTTTGTAGTACGTTACTACAAGAATTACCTTGATTGTTTGTAGTACGTTACTACAAGAATTACCTTGATTGTTTGTAGTACGTTACTACAAGAATTACCTTGATTGTTTGTAGTACGTTACTACAAGAATTACCTTGATTATTTGTAGTACATTACTACAAGAATTACCTTGATTGTTTGTAGTACGTTACTACAAGAATTACCTTGATTGTTTGTAGTACATTACTACAAGAATTACCTTGATTGTTTGTAGTACGTTACTACAAGAATTACCTTGATTGTTTGTAGTACGTTACTACAAGAATTACCTTGATTGTTTGTAGTACGTTACTACAAGAATTACCTTGATTGTTTGTAGTACGTTACTACAAGAATTACCTTGATTGTTTGTAGTACATTACTACAAGAATTACCTTGATTGTTTGTAGTACGTTACTACAAGAATTACCTTGATTGTTTGTAGTACGTTACTATAAGAATTACCTTGATTGTTTGTAGTACATTACTACAAGAATTACCTTGATTGTTTGTAGTACGTTACTACAAGAATTACCTTGATTGTTTGTAGTACGTTACTACAAGAATTACCTTGATTGTTTGTAGTACGTTACTACAAGAATTACCTTGATTGTTTGTAGTACGTTACTACAAGAATTACCTTGATTGTTTGTAGTACGTTACTACAAGAATTACCTTGATTGTTTGTAGTACATTACTACAAGAATTACCTTGATTGTTTGTAGTACGTTACTACAAGAATTACCTTGATTGTTTGTAGTACGTTACTACAAGAATTACCTTGATTGTTTGTAGTACGTTACTACAAGAATTACCTTGATTGTTTGTAGTACGTTACTACAAGAATTACCTTGATTGTTTGTAGTACATTACTACAAGAATTACCTTGATTGTTTGTAGTACGTTACTACAAGAATTACCTTGATTGTTTGTAGTACGTTACTACAAGAATTACCTTGATTGTTTGTAGTACATTACTACAAGAATTACCTTGATTGTTTGTAGTACGTTACTACAAGAATTACCTTGATTGTTTGTAGTACGTTACTACAAGAATTACCTTGATTGTTTGTAGTACGTTACTACAAGAATTACCTTGATTGTTTGTAGTACGTTACTACAAGAATTACCTTGATTGTTTGTAGTACGTTACTACAAGAATTACCTTGATTGTTTGTAGTACATTACTACAAGAATTACCTTGATTGTAGTACGTTACTACAAGAATTACCTTGATTGTTTGTAGTACGTTACTACAAGAATTACCTTGATTGTAGTACGTTACTACAAGAATTACCTTGATTGTTTGTAGTACGTTACTACAAGAATTACCTTGATTGTTTGTAGTACGTTACTACAAGAATTACCTTGATTGTAGTACGTTACTACAAGAATTACCTTGATTGTTTGTAGTACGTTACTACAAGAATTACCTTGATTGTTTGTAGTACGTTACTACAAGAATTACCTTGATTGTTTGTAGTACGTTACTACAAGAATTACCTTGATTGTTTGTAGTACGTTACTACAAGAATTACCTTGATTGTTTGTAGTACATTACTACAAGAATTACCTTGATTGTAGTACATTACTACAAGAATTACCTTGATTGTTTGTAGTACGTTACTACAAGAATTACCTTGATTGTTTGTAGTACGTTACTACAAGAATTACCTTGATTGTTTGTAGTACATTACTACAAGAATTACCTTGATTGTAGTACGTTACTACAAGAATTACCTTGATTGTTTGTAGTACGTTACTACAAGAATTACCTTGATTGTTTGTAGTACGTTACTACAAGAATTACCTTGATTGTTTGTAGTACGTTACTACAAGAATTACCTTGATTGTTTGTAGTACGTTACTACAAGAATTACCTTGATTGTTTGTAGTACATTACAAGAATTACCTTGATTGTAGTACATTACTACAAGAATTGCCTTGATTGTTTGTAGTACGTTACTACAAGAATTACCTTGATTGTTTGTAGTACGTTACTACAAGAATTACCTTGATTGTTTGTAGTACATTACTACAAGAATTACCTTGATTGTAGTACGTTACTACAAGAATTACCTTGATTGTTTGTAGTACGTTACTACAAGAATTACCTTGATTGTTTGTAGTACGTTACTACAAGAATTACCTTGATTGTTTGTAGTACGTTACTACAAGAATTACCTTGATTGTTTGTAGTACGTTACTACAAGAATTACCTTGATTGTTTGTAGTACATTACTACAAGAATTACCTTGATTGTAGTACGTTACTACAAGAATTACCTTGATTGTTTGTAGTACGTTACTACAAGAATTACCTTGATTGTTTGTAGTACGTTACTACAAGAATTACCTTGATTGTTTGTAGTACATTACTACAAGAATTACCTTGATTGTAGTACATTACTACAAGAATTACCTTGATTGTTTGTAGTACGTTACTACAAGAATTACCTTGATTGTAGTACATTACTACAAGAATTACCTTGATTGTTTGTAGTACGTTACTACAAGAATTACCTTGATTGTTTGTAGTACGTTACAAGAATTACCTTGATTGTAGTACGTTACTACAAGAATTACCTTGATTGTTTGTAGTACGTTACTACAAGAATTACCTTGATTGTTTGTAGTACGTTACTACAAGAATTACCTTGATTGTTTGTAGTACGTTACTACAAGAATTACCTTGATTGTTTGTAGTACATTACTACAAGAATTACCTTGATTGTAGTACATTACTACAAGAATTACCTTGATTGTTTGTAGTACGTTACTACAAGAATTACCTTGATTGTTTGTAGTACGTTACTACAAGAATTACCTTGATTGTTTGCAGTACATTACTACAAGAATTACCTTGATTGTAGTACGTTACTACAAGAATTACCTTGATTGTTTGTAGTACGTTACTACAAGAATTACCTTGATTGTTTGTAGTATGTTACTACAAGAATTACATTGATTGTTTGTAGTACGTTACTACAAGAATTACCTTGATTGTTTGTAGTACGTTACTACAAGAATTACCTTGATTGTTTGTAGTACATTACTACAAGAATTACCTTGATTGTAGTACATTACTACAAGAATTACCTTGATTGTTTGTAGTACGTTACTACAAGAATTACCTTGATTGTTTGTAGTACGTTACTACAAGAATTACCTTGATTGTTTGTAGTACATTACTACAAGAATTACCTTGATTGTAGTACGTTACTACAAGAATTACCTTGATTGTTTGTAGTACGTTACTACAAGAAATACCTTGATTGTTTGTAGTACGTTACTACAAGAATTACCTTGATTGTTTGTAGTACGTTACTACAAGAATTACCTTGATTGTTTGTAGTACATTACTACAAGAATTACCTTGATTGTTTGTAGTACGTTACTACAAGAATTACCTTGATTGTTTGTAGTACGTTACTACAAGAATTACCTTGATTGTTTGTAGTACGTTACTACAAGATTTACCTTGATTGTTTGTAGTACGTTACTAAAAGAATTACCTTGATTGTTTGTAGTACATTACTACAAGAATTACCTTGATTGTAGTACATTACTACAAGAATTACCTTGATTGTTTGTAGTACGTTACTACAAGAATTACCTTGATTGTTTGTAGTACGCTACTACAAGAATTACCTTGATTGTTTGTAGTACGTTACTACAAGAATTACCTTGATTGTTTGTAGTACATTACTATAAGAATTACCTTGATTGTTTGTAGTACGTTACTACAAGAATTACCTTGATTGTTTGTAGTACGTTACTACAAGACTTACCTTGATTGTTTGTAGTACGTTACTACAAGAATTACCTTGATTGTTTGTAGTACGTTACAAGAATTACCTTGATTGTTTGTAGTACATTACTACAAGAATTACCTTGATTGTAGTACGTTACTACAAGAATTACCTTGATTGTTTGTAGTACGTTACTACAAGAATTACCTTGATTGTTTGTAGTACGTTACTACAAGAATTACCTTGATTGTTTGTAGTACGTTACTACAAGAATTACCTTGATTGTTTGTAGTACGTTACTACAAGAATTACCTTGATTGTTTGTAGTACATTACTACAAGAATTACCTTGATTGTAGTACATTACTACAAGAATTACCTTGATTGTTTGTAGTACGTTACTACAAGAATTACCTTGATTGTTTGTAGTACGTTACTACAAGAATTACCTTGATTGTTTGTAGTACATTACTACAAGAATTACCTTGATTGTAGTACGTTACTACAAGAATTACCTTGATTGTTTGTAGTACGTTACTACAAGAATTACCTTGATTGTTTGTAGTACGTTACTACAAGAATTACCTTGATTGTTTGTAGTACGTTACTACAAGAATTACCTTGATTGTTTGTAGTACGTTACTACAAGAATTACCTTGATTGTTTGTAGTACATTACTACAAGAATTACCTTGATTGTAGTACATTACTACAAGAATTGCCTTGATTGTTTGTAGTACGTTACTACAAGAATTACCTTGATTGTTTGTAGTACGTTACTACAAGAATTACCTTGATTGTTTGTAGTACATTACTACAAGAATTGCCTTGATTGTAGTACGTTACTACAAGAATTACCTTGATTGTTTGTAGTACGTTACTACAAGAATTACCTTGATTGTTTGTAGTACGTTACTACAAGAATTACCTTGATTGTTTGTAGTACGTTACTACAAGAATTACCTTGATTGTTTGTAGTACGTTACTACAAGAATTACCTTGATTGTTTGTAGTACATTACTACAAGAATTACCTTGATTGTAGTACGTTACTACAAGAATTACCTTGATTGTTTTTAGTACGTTACTACAAGAATTACCTTGATTGTTTGTAGTACGTTACTACAAGAATTACCTTGATTGTTTGTAGTACATTACTACAAGAATTACCTTGATTGTAGTACATTACTACAAGAATTACCTTGATTGTTTGTAGTACGTTACTACAAGAATTACCTTGATTGTAGTACATTACTACAAGAATTACCTTGATTGTTTGTAGTACGTTACTACAAGAATTACCTTGATTGTTTGTAGTACGTTACAAGAATTACCTTGATTGTAGTACGTTACTACAAGAATTACCTTGATTGTTTGTAGTACGTTACTACAAGAATTACCTTGATTGTTTGTAGTACGTTACTACAAGAATTACCTTGATTGTTTGTAGTACGTTACTACAAGAATTACCTTGATTGTTTGTAGTACATTACTACAAGAATTACCTTGATTGTAGTACATTACTACAAGAATTACCTTGATTGTTTGTAGTACGTTACTACAAGAATTACCTTGATTGTTTGTAGTACGTTACTACAAGAATTACCTTGATTGTTTGTAGTACATTACTACAAGAATTACCTTGATTGTAGTACGTTACTACAAGAATTACCTTGATTGTTTGTAGTACGTTACTACAAGAATTACCTTGATTGTTTGTAGTATGTTACTACAAGAATTACATTGATTGTTTGTAGTACGTTACTACAAGAATTAC
>NC_091351.1:25865645-25925645 GCF_038502225.1 Cherax quadricarinatus | reverse complement strand
AACACACACACACACACACACACACACACACACACACACACACACACACACACACATCAACATGTCAGGGACACAACCAGAGAGAGAGGGGAGGATGAGCCAGCAAGACTGGATCTTGTGTTCACCCTGAGCAGTTAAGACATTGAGGACATCACTTACGAGAGGCCCCTTGGAGCTAGCGATCACGTGGTTCTGAGTTTTGATTATATAGTAGAGTTACAAGTGGACAAGGTAACAGGAACTGAAGGGGACAGGCCAAACTATAAAAGGGGGGACTACACAGGTATGAGAAACTTCCTGCAGGAGGTTCAGTGGGACAGAGAAATGGTAGGAAAATCAGTAAACGAGATGATGGAATATGTGGCAACAAAGTGCAAGGAGGCAGAGGAAAGTTTTGTTCCCAAGGGAAACAGAAATAATAGGAAGACCAAAACGAGTCCTTGGTTTACCCGAAGGTGTAGGGAGGCAAAAACTAAGTGCAACAGAGAATGGAAAAGGTACAAGAGGCATAGGACCCAGGAAAACAAGGAGATTAGTAGAAGAGCCAGAAACGAGTATGCACAGATAAGGAGGGAGGCCCAGCGACAGTATGAAAACGACATAGCATCGAAAGTCAAATCTGACCCGAAACTGCTGTATAGCCACATTAGGAGGAAGACAACAGTCAAGGACCAGGTGATAAGGCTGAGGAAAGAAGGTGGAGAACTCACAAGAAACGATCAAGAGGTATGTGAGGAGCTCAACACGATATTTAAGGAAGTATTTACAGTAGAGACAGGAAGGACTCTGGGGGGACAGACCAGATGGGGACACCAGCAAGGAATACACCAACAAGTGTTGGACGACATACATACAGATGAGGAGGAGGTGAAGAAACTGCTAAGGGACATCGATACCTCAAAGGCAATGGGACCGGACAACATCTCCCCATGGGTCCTTAGAGAGGGAGCAGATATGTTGTGCGTGCCACTTACCACAATATTCAACATGTCCCTGGAAACTGGGCAACTACCTGAGGTATGGAAGACGGCAAATGTAGTTCCCATTTTTAAAAAAGGAGACAGAAAAGAGGCACTAAACTATAGACCTGTGTCATTGACCTGTATAGTATGCAAAATTATGGAGAAGATTATCAGGAGGAGAGTGGTGGAGCACCTGGAACGGAACAAGAGTATAAATGAAAACCAGCACAGATTCACAGAAGGCAAATCCTGTGTCACAAACCTTCTGGAGTTTTATGATAAAATAACAGAAGTAAGACACGAGAGAGAGGGGTGGGTTGATTGCATCTTCTTGGACTGCAAGAAGGCCTTTGACACAGTTCCTCACAAGAGATTAGTGCAGAAGCTAGAGCATCAGGCGCATATAACAGGAAGGGCACTGCAATGGATCAGAGAATACCTGACAGGGAGGCAACAACGAGTCATGGTACATAATGATGTATCACAGTGGGCACCTGTAACGAGCGGGGTCCCACAGGGGTCGGTCCTAGGACCAGTGCTATTTTTGGTATATGTGAACGACATGATGAAAGGGTTAGACTCAGAAGTGTCCCTGTTTGCAGATGATGTGAAGTTAATGAGGAGAATTAAATCTGATGAGGACCAGGCAGGACTTCAAAGAGACCTGGACAGACTGGACACCTGGTCAAGCAAATGGCTTCTCGAATTTAATCCTGCCAAATGCAAAGTCATGAAGTTACGAGAAGGGCACAGAAGACCACAGACAGAGTATAGGCTAGGTGGCCAAAGACTGCAAACCTCACTCAAGGAGAAAGATCTTGGGGTGAGTATAACACCGAGCATGTCTCCGGAAGCACACATCAATCAGATAACTGCTGCAGCATATGGGCGCCTGGAAAACCTGAGAACAGCATTCCGATACCTTAGTAAGGAATCGTTCAAGACACTGTACACCGTGTATGTCAGGCCCATACTGGAGTATGCAGCACCTGTTTGGATCCCGCACTTGATAAAGCACGTCAAGAAATTAGAGAAAGTACAAAGGTTTGCCACAAGGTTAGTTCCAGAGCTAAGGGGAATGTCCTATGAAGAAAGATTAAGGGAAATCGGTCTGACGACACTGGAGGACAGGAGGGTCAGGGGAGACATGATAACGACATATAAAATACTGCGTGGAATAGACAAGGTGGACAAAGACAGGATGTTCCAGGGAGGGGACACAGAAACAAGAGGCCACAATTGGAAGTTGAAGACACAAATGAGTCAGAGAGATGTTAGGAAGTATTTCTTCAGTCATAGAGTTGTAAGGCAGTGGAATAGCCTAGAAAATGACGTAGTGGAGGCAGGAACCATACACAGTTTTAAGACGAGGTTTGATAAAGCTCATGGAGCGGGGAGAGAGAGGGCCCAGTAGCAACCGGTGAAGAGGCGGGGCCAGGAGCTAAGACTCGACCCCTGCAACCACAAATAGGTGAGTACAAATAGGTGAGTACACACACACACCCACACAGATAAGAAGGGAGGCTCAGAGACAATATGAAAATGACATAGCATCAAAAGTAAAGACTGACCCGAAGCTGTTGTACAGCCACATCAGGAGGAAAACAACAGTCAAGGACCAGGTAATCAGACTGAGGAAGGGTGATGGGGAATTCACAAGAAACGACCGAGAGGTTTGTCAGGAGCTCAACACAAGATTTAAAGAGGTATTTACAGTGGAAACCAGTAGGACTCCAAGAAATCAGAACAGGGGGGCACACCAGCAAGTGCTGGATGAGGTACATATAACCAAGGAAGAGGTGAAGAAGCTGCTATACGAACTTGACACCTCAAAGGCGGTGGGACCAGACAACATCTCTCCATGGGTCCTTAAAGAGGGAGCAGAGATATTGTGTGAGCCATTAACAAAGATCTTCAACACATCAGTTGAAACTGGGCAACTCCCTGAGGTATGAAAAATGGCAAATGTAGTCCCAATTTTTAAAAAGGGAGACAGACATGAGGCACTAAACTACAGACCTGTATCACTAACGTGTATAGTATGCAAGGTCATGGAGAAGATCATCAGGAGGAGAGTGGTGGGGCACCTGGAAAGAAACAAGTGTATAATTGACAACCAGCACGGTTTCAGGGAAGGAAAATCCTGTGTCACAAACCTACTAGAGTTTTATGACAAGGTGACAGAAGTAAGACAAGAGAGAGAGGGGTGGATCGACTGCGTAGTTTTGGACTGCAAGAAGGCCTTCGACACAGTTCCTCACAAGAGGTTACTGCAAAAGCTAGAAGACCAGGCACACATAACAGGAAAGGCACTGCAATGGATCAGAGAATATCTGACAGGGAGGCAACGAGTCATAGTACGCGACGAGGTGTCAGAGTGGGCGCCTGTGACAAGCGGGGTTCCACAGGGGTCAGTCCTAGGACTGTGCTGTTCTTGGTATATGTGAACGACATAATGGAAGGGATAGACTCAGAAGTGTCCTTGTTTGCAGATGATGTGAAGTTAATGAGAATAATCAAATCGGACGAGGATCAGGCAGGACTACAAAGAGACCTGGACAGGCTACAAGCCTGGTCCAGCAACTGGCTCCTTGAATTTAACCCTGCCAAATGCAAAGTCATAAAGATTGGGGAAGAGCAAAGAAGGCCGCAGACACAATATAGTTTAGATGGCCAAAGACTGCAAACCTCACTCAAGGAAAAAAGATCTGGGGGTGAGTATAACACCGAGCATATCTCCTGAGGCGCACATCAATCAGATAACTGCTGCATCATATGAGCGCATGGCAAACCTACGGATAGCGTTCCGATACCTCAGTAAGGATTCGTTTAAGACTCTGTATACCATCTATGTCAGGCCCATACTGGAGTATGCAGCACCAGTTTGGAATCCACACTTAGTCAAGCACGTCAAGAAATTAGAGAAAGTGCAAAGGTTTGCAACAAGACTAGTCCCAGAGCTACGGGGATTGTCCTATGAAGAAAGGTTGAGGGAAATCGGCCTGACGACACTGGAGGACAGGAGGGTCAGGGGAGACATGATAACGACATATAAATTACTGCGCAGAATAGACGAGGTGGACAAAGACGGGATGTTCCAGAGATGGGACACAGACACAAGAGGTCACAATTGGAAGTTGAAGACTCAGATGAATCAAAGGGATGTTAGGAAGTATTTCTTCAGTCATAGAGTAGTCAGGTCATGGAATACCCTAGAAAGTGATGTAGTGGAGGCAGGAACCATACATAGTTTTAAGGCGAGGTATGATAGAGCTCATGGGGCAGGGAGAGAGAGGACCTAGTAGCAATCAGCGAAGAGGTGGGGCCAGGAGCTGTGACTCGACCCCTGCAACCACAAATAGGTGAGTACACACACACACACACACACACAACAAAGTGGCAACAAAGTGCAAGGAGGCAGAGGAAAGTTTTGTTCCCAAGGGAAACAGAAATAATAGGAAGACCAAAACGAGTCCTTGGTTTACCCGAAGGTGTAGGGAGGCAAAAACTAAGTGCAACAGAGAATGGAAAAGGTACAGGAGGCATAGGACCCAGGAAAACAAGGAGATTAGTAGAAGAGCCAGAAACGAGTATGCACAGATAAGGAGGGAGGCCCAGCGACAGTATGAAAACGACATAGCATCGAAAGTCAAATCTGACCCGAAACTGCTGTATAGCCACATTAGGAGGAAGACAACAGTCAAGGACCAGGTGATAAGGCTGAGGAAAGAAGGTGGAGAACTCACAAGAAACGATCAAGAGGTATGTGAGGAGCTCAACACGAGATTTAAGGAAGTATTTACAGTAGAGACAGGAAGGACTCTGGGGGGACAGACCAGATGGGGACACCAGCAAGGAATACACCAACAAGTGTTGGACGACATACATACAGATGAGGAGGAGGTGAAGAAACTGCTAAGGGACATCGATACCTCAAAGGCAATGGGACCGGACAACATCTCTCCGTGGGTCCTTAGAGAGGGAGCAGATATGTTGTGTGTGCCACTTACCACAATCTTCAACACATCCCTGGAAACTGGGCAACTACCTGAGGTATGGAAGACGGCAAATGTAGTTCCCATTTTCAAAAAAGGAGACAGAAAAGAGTCACTAAACTATAGACCTGTGTCATTGACGTGTATAGTATGCAAAATTATGGAGAAGATTATCAGGAGGAGAGTGGTGGAGCACCTGGAACGGAACAGGAGTATAAATGCCAACCAGCACGGATTCACGGAAGGCAAATCCTGTGTCACAAACCTTCTGGAGTTTTATGATAAAATAACAGAAGTAAGACAAGAGAGAGAGGGGTGGGTTGATTGCATCTTCTTGGACTGCAAGAAGGCCTTTGACACAGTTCCTCACAAGAGATTAGTGCAGAAGCTAGAGCATCAGGCGCATATAACAGGAAGGGCACTGCAATGGATCAGAGAATACCTGACAGGGAGGCAACAACGAGTCATGGTACGTAATGATGTATCACAGTGGGCACCTGTGACGAGCGGGGTCCCACAGGGGTCGGTCCTAGGACCAGTGCTATTTTTGGTATATGTGAACGACATGACGGAAGGGTTAGACTCAGAAGTGTCCCTGTTTGCAGATGATGTGAAGTTAATGAGGAGAATTAAATCTGATGAGGACCAGGCAGGACTTCAAAGAGACCTGGACAGACTGGACACCTGGTCCAGCAAATGGCTTCTCGAATTTAATCCTGCCAAATGCAAAGTCATGAAGATAGGGGAAGGGCACAGAAGACCACAGACAGAGTATAGGCTAGGTGGCCAAAGACTGTAAACCTCACTCAAGGAGAAAGATCTTGGGGTGAGTATAACACCGAGCATGTCTCCGGAAGCACACATCAATCAGATAACTGCTGCAGCATATGGGCGCCTGGCAAACCTGAGAACAGCATTCCGATACCTTAGTAAGGAATCATTCAAGACACTGTACACCGTGTATGTCAGGCCCATACTGGAGTATGCAGCACCTGTTTGGAACCCACACTTGATAAAGCACGTCAAGAAACTAGAGAAAGTACAAAGGTTTGCGACAAGGTTAGTTCCAGAGCTAAGGGGAATGTCCTATGAAGAAAGATTAAGGGAAATCGGCCTGACGACACTGGAGGACAGGAGGGTCAGGGGAGACATGATAACGACATATAAAATACTGCGTGGAATAGACAAGGTGGACAAAGACAGGATGTTCCAGGGAGGGGACACAGAAACAAGAGGCCACAATTGGAAGTTGAAGACACAAATGAGTCAGAGAGATAGTAGGAAGTATTTCTTCAGTCATAGAGTTGAAAGGCAGTGGAATAGCCTAGAAAATGACGTAGTGGAGGCAGGAACCATACACAGTTTTAAGGCGAGGTTTGATAAAGCTCATGGAGCGGGGAGAGAGAGGGCCTAGTAGCAACCGGTGAAGAGGCGGGGCCAGGAGCTAGGACTCGACCCCTGCAACTACAAATAGGTGAGTACAAATAGGTGAGTACAAATAGGTGAGTACAGGAACAAGCACTTGTAAGCTGTAGTACACACGCAAACACACACACATACACAGGATTTCACACCTTGCTGTGAACTGACCATCTAAACCTCGCTCCTTCTCTCTCTCTCTCCCTCTCTCACTACCTGTCTCCCTCTCTTCCTATCTCTCTACCTATCTTTCTCTACCTATCTCTCTCTACCTATCTCATTCTTTACCTATCTCTCTCTACCTATCACTCTCTACCTATCTCTCTCTCTCTCTCTCTCCCTCTCTCTCTCTCTCTCTCTCTCTCTCTCTCTCTCTCTCTCTCTCTCTCTCTCTCTCTCTCTCTCTCTCTCTCTCTCTCTCCCCTCTCCCATCTCTCTCCTCTAACATCTCTTCCCTCTAACACCTCCCCCCTCTAACATCTCTCCCCTCTCATTATCTTTCCCCTCTCCCTTTTCCTGTCTCTCTCCCCTCTCCCTTTTCCTGTCTCTCTACCCTCCTCCCCTATCTCTCCCCCTATCCTCTCTCTCCTATCTCTCTCCCCCTATCCTCTCTCTCCCCTCTCTCTCTTCCATCTCCCCCCTCTTTCCCCCTTCTCCACCTCTCCCCTCCCCCTCTCTTTCTCTCTCTCTCTCTCTCTCTCTCTCTCTCTCTCTCTCTGTCTGTCTGTCTCTGTCTCTCTCTCTCTCTCTCTCTCTCTCTCTCTCTCTCTCTCTCTCTCTCTCTCTCTCTCTCTCTCTCTCTCTCTCTCTCTCTCTCTCTCTCTCTCTCTCGCTCTCTCTCTTCCCCATTTTCTCTTATCACTCTCCCCCTCTCCTACCCTTCCCTTCTCTCTCTCTCTCCCTCTCTCTCTCTCCCTTTTTCCTTCTCATTCTCCCCCTCTCTCCTTCTACCTTCCCTACTCTCTCTCTCTCTCTCTATCTATCTCTTCCCCATTTTCCCTTCTCACTCTCCCCCTCTCCTACTCTTCCCTTCTCTCTCTCGTTCCCCCTCTCTCTCACACTCTCTCTCCCCTTTCCCTTCTCTCTCCTTCTACCTTTCCCTTCTCTCTCTCTCTCACAAAAAAAAAATGGTGGAGACTCGCAGGAACCAGGGATCAGATGAGAATGGTTCTGGTAGGGAGGAGTGGATGGAGGAGCAGTGGAAAAGGATGGAACAAGAGTGGGAGAGAAAATTAGGAGAGCTTTCTGAAAAAATGGAGAAAGAGCTTTCTGTGAAATTGGAAAAGAGGTTGGAGAAGGAGACAAAGAATTGGGAGGCACAAGTCGAAACTGCAGAAGCCAGGAAAAGGGTTCTAGAAGTTGAGATAAATAGGATGAAGCAAGTTACAGGGGCAGTGACCAGAGAAGACACAGCATATGAAGCTAAGAGGCCGAACAGGAAGGAAGGAGATATGAATTATGCTAAGGTCATATCAGCCTGCCAAGAAGGGCCAAGGAGTGAAAGGGAAGAACAGCTGGGTGCAGATGAGAGGGTGATAGGTCGAATGCTGAGGCACAACCATGCTATCAAGAGCCACTGGAAAAATCAAGGGAGAAAATGACCACATACAGGCAGGATCCAGAGTCACAGAAGGTGAGGCAATGGGAGGAGGAAAGGGCAAAATCAGTGTTTATCCATGGGCTTCAGGAGAGAAAGGAAAGGACACACACTGAAAGGCGGCAGAAAGAAAGAAAGGAGATTGAAAAAATCATCACGGAAATAGGTGAAGAGATGGACGAGATTGTAAATTTTCAGAGAATAGAGGGGTACTCAAAGGGGAGAAACCGACCGATCAAGCTGATTCTCAGGACGGAAACAGTGCAGAACAGGATCCTCCAAGAGAAATCACGGTTGAAATACTCAGAAGAGTACAAGAGGGTGTTCCTAGACAGAGACAGAACACAAACAGAACGATAGCAGCTGAGGGAGAGAAAAAAAACGAAAGGAGCTAGGAAAGGAGACAAGGAACCAGCAGAGGTCAGTCAGAGCAGAACAGAGCAGCAAGGGCAAGCACACACACAACTATTCTCAGAACCCCACAACCTATAACACCATTCCAACACACACTACAATCCATACCCACAGCTTCCACTCAAAACCGAGCTATAGAATCCCACAGTATGCTACCAGGTCTCCCACCCTCACAGGCCCCCCAAACCACAGTGTTGGAAAGGAAACTGAAGGTATGGTACACAAACGCTGATGGAATAACAAATAAGTGGGAGGAGTGGCACGAAAGAGTCAAAGAGGCATCACCGAACATCATAGCTCTCACAGAAACCAAGCTTACAGGTATGATAACAGATGCCATCTTTCAAACGGGATACCAGATCCTGAGTAAAGACAGAGGGAACAGGGGGGTAGAGGAGTGGCATTGCTGATCAAAAACCGATGGAATTTTGATGAGCTGGAGAGAGGAGACAGCGGAGAAAAAATTGATTACATAGCAGGAACGCTTCATTCTGGAGGTCCCAAGGTGGTAATAGCACTGATGTATAACCCACCACAGAACAGCAGGAGGCCAAGGCAAGAGTACAACGAGAGCAATAGAGCGATGGTTGACACACTGGCTGCAGTGGCCAGAAGAGCTTGTGCATGCAGGGCAAAGCTCCTGATCATGGGTGACTTTAACCACAAGGAGATCGATTGTGAGAACTTGGAACTGCATGGGGGCCAAGATACATGGAGGGCTAAGATGATGGAGGTGGTACTGGAAAACTTCATGTGCCAACATGTAAGGGACATTACAAGAGAGAGAGGAGAGGATGAACCAGCAAGGCTGTACTTAGTATTCACCTTGAGTAGTGCAAATATTGAGAACATCACATATGAAAGACCCCTTGGGGCCAGCGATCATGTGGTTTTAAGCTTCGAATACACAGTAGAGCTACAAGTGGAGGGAGAAGCAGGAAGGCCAGGACGAATGAAGCCAAACTACAAGAAAGGGGACTACACGGGAATGAGGAACTTCCTGAACGGGGTTCAGTGGGACAGAACTGGCAGGGAAGCCAGTTAATGAGATGATGGAATATGTAGCAACAATATGCAAGGAGGCTGAGGAGAGGTTTGTACCCAAGGGTAACAGGAATAACGAAAAAGCCAGGATGAGCCCATGGTTCACCCAAAGGTGCAGGGAGGCAAAAACCAAGTGTGCTAGGGAATGGAAGAAATATAGAAGGCAAAGGACCCAGGAGAATAAGGAGAGCAGTCGTAGAGCCAGAAACGAATATGCACAGATAAGAAGGGAGGCCCAAAGACAATATGAAAACGACATAGCAGCAAAAGCCAAATCTGATCCAAAACTGTTATACAGCCACATCAGGAGGAAAACAACAGTCAAGAACCAGGTAATCAGGCTAAGGAAGGAAGGAGGAGAGACAACAAGAAATGACCATGAAGTATGTGAGGAACTCAACAAGAGATTCAAAGAAGTGTTCACAGAGGAGACAGAAGGGGCTCCAGAAAGACGGAGAGGTGGGGCACACCACCAAGTGCTGGACACAGTGCACACAACCGAGGAAGAAGTGAAGAGGCTTCTGAGTGAAATAGATACCTCAAAGGCAATGGGGCATCTCCACATGGGTCCTGAGAGAGGGAGCAGAGGCGCTATTTGTACCCCTAACAACAATATTCAGTACATCTATCGAAACAGGGAGATTGCCTGAGGCATGGAAGACAGCAAATGTAGTCCCAATCTTTAAAAAAGGAGACAGACATGAAGCACTAAACTACACACCACTGTCACTGACATGTATAGTATGCAAAATCATGGAGAAGATTATCAGGAGAAGAGTGGTGGAACACCTAGAAAGGAATGATCTCATCAACAGTAGCCAACATGGTTTCAGAGATGGGAAATCCTGTGACACAAACCTGTTTGTAGATGAATGATTCAGAGAACCGACATGTTGATAAATTAGACACATGTGCAACTCTTGGGTATCTTTATTGAGGAAACGTTTCGCCACACAGTGGCTTCATCAGTCCATACAAAGGAGAATCTTGAAGAATAGGAGGAGAATGAGGTAATCAGTCCCTCAACCTTGAGTCGATGTGGTCAGTCCATCAATCTTGAATAGAATACGGCATACGTGCTAAGAAGGAGCTTATAAACCGTTGGCAGGAGAGGTGAAGCAGTCAGAGGCAGTGTAACACTTGTTCAATGTTGAAGTAGGTCGTGCCCAAGAATTAGGCAAGCGAAGAATTTCCAAGTATTAAGATCCCAAGAAGATGCAGTGTCTGACAGGTTTGTAAATGAATGGTTCAGAGAACCGACATGTTGATAAATTAGACACATGTGCAACTCTTGGGTATCTTTATTGAGGAAACGTTTCGCCACACAGTGGCTTCATCAGTCCATACAAAGGAGAATCTTGAAGAATAGGAGGAGAATGAGGTAATCAGTCCCTGCATCTTCTTGGGATCTTAATACTTGGGAATTCTTCGCTTGCCTAATTCTTGGGCACGACCTACTTCCACATTGAACAAGTGTTACACTGCCTCTGACTGCTTCACCTCTCCTGCCAACGGTTTATAAGCTCCTTCTCAGCACGTATGCCGTATTCTATTCAAGATTGATGGACTGACCACATCGACTCAAGGTTGAGGGACTGATTACCTCATTCTCCTCCTATTCTTCAAGATTCTCCTTTGTATGGACTGATGAAGCCACTGTGTGGCGAAACGTTTCCTCAATAAAGATACCCAAGAGTTGCACATGTGTCTAATTTATTGACACAAACCTACTGGACTTCTATGACATGGTGACAGCAGTAAGACAAGAGAGAGAGGGGTGGGTGGATTGCATATTCTTGGACTGCAAGAAGGCATTTGACACAGTTCCACACAAGAGATTAGTGCAAAAACTGGAGGACCAATCAGGGATAACAGGGAAGGCACTACAATGAATCAGGGAATACTTGTCAGGAAGACAGCAGCAAGTCATGGTACGTGGCGAGGTGTCAGAGTGGGCACCTGCGACCAGTGGGGTCCCACAGGGGTCAGTCCTAGGACCAGTGCTGTTTCTGGTATTGGTGAACGACATGACGGAAGGAATAGACTCTGAGGTGTCCCTGTTTGCAGATGACGTGAAGTTGATGAGAAGAATTCACTCGATCGAAAACCAGGCAGAACTACAAAGGGATCTGGACAGGCTGCAGACCTGGTCCAGCAATTGGCTCCTGGAGTTCAATCCCATCAAGTGCAAAGTCATGAAGATTGGGGAAGGGCAAAGAAGACCGCAGACGGAGTACATTCTAGGGGGGTCAGAGACTACAAACCTCACTTAAGGAAAAAGATCTTGGGGTGAGTATAACACCAGGCACATCTCCTGAAGAGCACATCAACCAAATAACGGCTGCAGCACATGGGCGCCTAGCAAACCTCAGAACAGCATTCCGACATCTTAATAAGGAATCGTTCAGGACCCTGTACACCGTGTACGTTAGGCCCATATTGGAGTATGCGGCACCAGTTTGGAACCCACACCTAGCCAAGCACGTAAAGAAACTAGAGAAAGTGCAAAGGTTTGCAACAAGATTAGTCCCAGAGCTAAGAGGTATGTCCTACGAGAAGAGATTAAGGGAAACCAACCTGACGACACTGGAGGACAGGAGAGATAGGGGGGACATGATAACGACATACAAAATAATGAGAGGAATTGACAAGGTGGACAAAGACAAGATGTTCCAGAGATTGGACACAGTAACAAGGGGACACAGTTGGAAGTTGAAGACACAGATGAATCACAGGGATGTTAGGAAGTATTTCTTCAGCCACAGAGTAGTCAGTAAGTGGAATAGTTTGGGAAGCGATGTAGTGGAGGCAGGATCCATACATAGCTTTAAGCAGAGGTATGATAAAGCTCAAGGTTCATGGAGAGTGACCTAGTAGCGATCAGTGAAGAGGCGGGGCCAGGAGCTCGGACTCGACCCCTGCAACCTCAACTAGGTGAGTACACACACACACACACACACACACACACACACACACACACACACACACACACACACACACACACACACACACACACAAGGTGACAGAAGTAAGACAAGAGAGAGACAGGGGTGGATAGACTCCATTTTCTCGAACTGCAAGAAGGCCTTCGACACACTTCCTCAAAAGAGGTTACTGCAAAAGCTAGAGGATCAGGCACACATAACAGGAAAGGCACTGCAATGAATCAGAGAATGCCTGACAGGGAGGCAACAACGAGTCATGGTACGTGACGAAGTGTCAGAGTGGGCGCCTGTGACAAGCGGGGTTCTACAGGGGTCAGACCTAGGACCTGTGCTGTTTTTGGTATATGTAAATGACATAACAGAAGGGATAGACTCAGTGTCCTTGTTTGCAGATGATGTGAAGTTAATGAGGAGAATCAAATCGGTCGAGGATCAGGCAGGACTACAGAGATCTGGACAGGCTACAAGTCTGGTCCAGCAACTGGCTCCTTGAATTTGTCCCTGCCAAATGCAAAGTCATGAAGATTGGGGAAGGGCAAAGAAGACCGCAGAGACAGTATACTCTAGGTGGCCAAGACTGCAAACCTCACTCAACGAAAAAGATCTTGGGGTGAGTATAACACCGAGCACATATCATGGGTCGCACATCAATCACATAACTGCTGCAGCGTACGGGCGTCTGGCAAACCTAAGGATAGCATTCCGAAACCTCAGTAAGGAATCGTTCAAGACTCGGTATACTATTTACATCAGGCCCATACTGGAGTATGCAGCACCAGTCTGGAATCCACACCTGGTCAAGCAAGTCAAGAAACTGGCGAAAGTGCAAAGGCTAGTCCCAGAGCTAAGGGGATTGTCCTACGAAGAAAGGTTGAGGGAAATCGGCCTGACGACACTGGAGGACAGGAGGGTCAGGGGAGACATGATAACGACATATAAAATACTGCGCGGAATAGACAAGGTGAACAAAGACAGGATGTTCCAGAGATGGGACACAGAAACAAAGGGTTACAATTGGAAGTTGAAGACCCAGATGAAGCAAATGGATATTAGGAAGTATTTCTTCAGTCATAGAGTTGTCAGGCAGTAGTTCAATAGCCTAGAAAGTGACGTAGTGGAGGCAGGAACCTTACATAGTTTTAAGACGAGGTTTGATAAAGCTCGTTGAGCAGGGGGAGAGAGGACCTAGTAGCAATCAGTGAAGAGGCGGGGCAAGGAGCTATGACTCGACCCCTGCAACCACAAAAAGGTGAGTACACACACACAAACCTCAAACACACACACAAACACACAGTCACAGACGCGCACACACACACACACACACACACACACACACACACACACACATACACACACACACACAATTAGGAGAGTACAATTATGTGAGTACACACTCCCACACACACATACACACACAAACACTAAAACACCAGAGAAGAGGCGGGGCCAGAAGCTGAGATTCGACCCCTGCAACAACAACTAGGTGAGTACACACACACACACACAGACACACAAACACACTTACGTGCACACACACACACACAAACACACACAAAAATACTCACATATTAGTTAGGTGAGAGCATGATGGACAGAAACAAGATGTTCCAGAGAGGGGACAGAGAAACAAGGGGTCACAATTGAAAGTTGAACACCCAGATGAGTCAACGGGATGTTAGAGGACCCCAATGGAAATAAGTTAGACAGTCCTCGATGACGCACTGACTTTCTTGGGTTATCCTGGGTGGCTAACCCTCCGGGGTTAAAAATCCGAACGAAATCTTATCTTATCTTATCTTATCTTCCTCAGTCATAGAGTAGTCAGGAAGTGGAATAGCATAGTAAGTGAGATAGAGGAGGCTTTAAGATGGGGTATGACGAAGCTCATGGAGCAGGGAGAGAGGGGACCTAGTAGCACTCAGTGAAGAGGTGGGGCCAGGAGCTAAGTCTTGACCCCTGCAACCACAATTAGTGAGTACAATTAGGTATTGGTAGATAAAAGACTGTTGAGTAGACTTCAGGATGTACATGTTTATAGAGGGGCCACAGATATATCAGATCACTTTCTAGTTGTAGCTATACTGAGAGTAAAAGGTAGATGGGATACAAGGAGAATAGAAGCATCAGGGAAGAGAGAGGTGAAGGTTTATAAACTAAAAGAGGAGGCAGTTAGGGTAAGATATAAACAGCTATTGGAGGATAGATGGGCTAATGAGAGCATAGGCAATGGGGTCGAAGAGGTATGGGGTAGGTTTAAAAATGTAGTGTTAGAGTGTTCAGCAGAAGTTTGTGGTTACAGGAAAGTGGGTGCAGGAGGGAAGAGGAGCGATTGGTGGAATGATGATGTAAAGAGAGTAGTAAGGGAGAAAAAGTTAGCATATGAGAAGTTTTTACAAAGTAGAAGTGATGCAAGGAGGGAAGAGTATATGGAGAAAAAGAGAGAAGTTAAGAGAGTGGTGAAGCAATGTAAAAAGAGAGCAAATGAGAGAGTGGGTGAGATGTTATCAACAAATTTTGTTGAAAATAAGAAAAAGTTTTGGAGTGAGATTAACAAGTTAAGAAAGCCTAGAGAACAAATGGATTTGTCAGTTAAAAATAGGAGAGGAGAGTTATTAAATGGAGAGTTAGAGGTATTGGGAAGATGGAAGGAATATTTTGAGGAATTGTTAAATGTTGATGAAGATAGGGAAGCTGTGATTTCGTGTATAGGGCAAGGAGGAATAACATCTTGTAGGAGTGAGGAAGAGCCAGTTGTGAGTGTGGGGGAAGTTCGTGAGGCAGTAGGTAAAATGAAAGGGGGTAAGGCAGCCGGGATTGATGGGATAAAGATAGAAATGTTAAAAGCAGGTGGGGATATAGTTTTGGAGTGGTTGGTGCAATTATTTAATAAATGTATGGAAGAGGGTAAGGTACCTAGGGATTGGCAGAGAGCATGCATAGTTCCTTTGTATAAAGGCAAAGGGGATAAAAGAGAGTGCAAAAATTATAGGGGGATAAGTCTGTTGAGTGTACCTGGTAAAGTGTATGGTAGAGTTATAATTGAAAGAATTAAGAGTAAGACGGAGAATAGGATAGCAGATGAACAAGGAGGCTTTAGGAAAGGTAGGGGGTGTGTGGACCAGGTGTTTACAGTGAAACATATAAGTGAACAGTATTTAGATAAGGCTAAAGAGGTCTTTGTGGCATTTATGGATTTGGAAAAGGCGTATGACAGGGTGGATAGGGGGGCAATGTGGCAGATGTTGCAAGTGTATGGTGTAGGAGGTAGGTTACTGAAAGCAGTGAAGAGTTTTTACGAGGATAGTGAGGCTCAAGTTAGAGTATGTAGGAAAGAGGGAAATTTTTTCCCAGTAAAAGTAGGCCTTAGACAAGGATGTGTGATGTCACCGTGGTTGTTTAATATATTTATAGATGGGGTTGTAAGAGAAGTAAATGCGAGGGTTTTGGCAAGAGGCGTGGAGTTAAAAGATAAAGAATCACACACAAAGTGGGAGTTGTCACAGCTGCTCTTTGCTGATGACACTGTGCTCTTGGGAGATTCTGAAGAGAAGTTGCAGAGATTGGTGGATGAATTTGGTAGGGTGTGCAAAAGAAGAAAATTAAAGGTGAATACAGGAAAGAGTAAGGTTATGAGGATAACAAAAAGATTAGGTGATGAAAGATTGAATATCAGATTGGAGGGAGAGAGTATGGAGGAGGTGAACGTATTCAGATATTTGGGAGTGGACGTGTCAGCGGATGGGTCTATGAAAGATGAGGTGAATCATAGAATTGATGAGGGAAAAAGAGTGAGTGGTGCACTTAGGAGTCTGTGGAAACAAAGAACTTTGTCCTTGGAGGCAAAGAGGGGAATGTATGAGAGTATAGTTTTACCAACGCTCTTATATGGGTGTGAAGCGTGGGTGATGAATGTTGCAGCGAGGAGAAGGCTGGAGGCAGTGGAGATGTCATGTCTGAGGGCAATGTGTGGTGTGAATATAATGCAGAGAATTCGTAGTTTGGAAGTTAGGAGGAGGTGCGGGATTACCAAAACTGTTGTCCAGAGGGCTGAGGAAGGGTTGTTGAGGTGGTTCGGACATGTAGAGAGAATGGAGCGAAACAGAATGACTTCAAGAGTGTATCAGTCTGTAGTGGAAGGAAGGCGGGGTAGGGGTCGGCCTAGGAAGGGTTGGAGGGAGGGGGTAAAGGAGGTTTTGTGTGCGAGGGGCTTGGACTTCCAGCAGGCATGCGTGAGCGTGTTTGATAGGAGTGAATGGAGACAAATGGTTTTTAATACTTGACGTGCTGTTGGAGTGTGAGCAAAGTAACATTTATGAAGGGATTCAGGGAAACCGGCAGGCCGGACTTGAGTCCTGGAGATGGGAAGTACAGTGCCTGCACTCTGAAGGAGGGGTGTTAATGTTGCAGTTTAAAAACTGTAGTGTAAAGCACCCTTCTGGCAAGACAGTGATGGAGTGAATGATGGTGAAAGTTTTTCTTTTTCGGGCCACCCTGCCTTGGTGGGAATCGGCCGGTGTGATAATAAAAAAATAAAAAAAAATTAGGTGAGTACACACAGCCAGGAGCTGTAACTAGACCCCTGTAACCACAACTGGGTGAGTACTCACACACACACACACACAAGCACACACACACACACACTTACAGAAACACACACAGAAACACACACACACACACACACACACACACACACACACACACACACACACACATACACACACACACACACAATACTTGTCAGGAAGACAGCAGCAAGTAATGGTACGAGGCGAGGTGTCAGAGTGGGCACCTGTGACAAGTGGGGTCCCACAGGGGTCAGTCCTAGGACCAGTGCTGTTTCTGGTATTTGTGAACGACATGACGGAAGGAATAAACTCCGAGGTGTCACTGTTTGCAGATGACGTGAAGTTGATGAGAAGAGTTCATTCGATCGAAGACCAGGCAGAAATACAAAGGGATCTGGACAGGCTGCAGACCTGGTCCAGCAACTGGCTCCTGGAGTTCAATCCCACCAAGTGCAAAGTCATGAGGATTGGGGAAGGGCAAAGAAGACCGCAGATGGAGTACAGTCTAGGGGGTCAGAGACTACAAACATCACTCAAGGAAAAAGATCTTGGGGTGAGTATAACACCAGGCACATCTCCTGAAGCGCACATCAACCAAATAACTGCTGCAGCATATGGGCGCCTGGCAAACCTCAGAACAGCATTCCGACATCTTAATAAGGAATCGTTCAGGACCCTGTACACCGTGTACGTTAGGCCCATATTGGAGTATGCGGCACCAGTTTGGAACCCACACCTAGCCAAGCATGTAAAGAAACTAGAGAAAGTGCAAAGGTTTGCAACAAGACTAGTCCCAGAGCTAAGAGGTATGTCCTATGAGGAGAGGTTAAGGGAAATCAACCTGACGACACTGGAGGACAGGAGACATAGGGGGGACATGATAACGACTTACAAAATACTGAGAGGAATTGACAAGGTGGACAAAGACAGGATGTTCCAGAGACTGGACACAGCAACACGGGGACACAGTTGGAAGCTGAAGACACAGATGAATCACAGGGATGTTAGGAAGTATTTCTTCAGCCACAGAGTAGTCAGGAAGTGGAATAGTTTAGAAAGCGATGTAGTGGAGGCAGGATCCATACATAGCTTTAAGCAGAGGTACGATAAAGCTCATGGTTCAGGGAGAGTGACCTAGTAGCGAACAGTGAAGAGGCGGGGCCAGGAGCTTGGACTCGACCCCTGCAACCTCAACTAGGTGAGTACAACTAGGTGAGTACAACTAGGTGAGTACACACACACTCACACACATAGTGGAGGCGGGAACCATACATAGTTTTAAGGCGAGGTATGATAGAGCTCATGGGGCAGGGAGAGAGAGGACCCAATAGCTATCAGCGAAGAGGCGGGGCCAGGAGCTGTGACTCGACCCCTGCAACCACAAATAGGTGAGTACAAATAGGTGAGTACACAGTACAGCCATGACACCAAGAGCTACTACATCAGTCACCGATGAGGGGACAGTAGGGTACAAAGGAGATATGCTGTATGTGATGACTCTATCGGACCCAAAGGGGCCCTGGGAAAAGGCAGGGAGAACAGCAAGAACTAATGAGAGGACTAAAATCAATGAAGGAGCTAAGCTATACACAGAGGCTGTAACAGACAACTGCCATGTCCAGGAACAGATAAGCACAGGGACACCGGATAGGGAGGAGACAGTAAGAAGCAACACGTTAATGGCAGGAACTAATTCGAATCAGATGATGCTCAGGGAAGCACAGTGGGAGGATGAAACGGAGAGGGCCGTTTTTGTCTATGGGCTCCAAGAAGTAGATGGGAAAACTTATGAGGCAAGGAAACAGGAGAAGAAAAAAACGATTGAAAGCATCATGAAAGCAATAGGAGAGGACGACATGACCCAGCAGACAAATTTCCGGAGAATTGGGTGGTTTGCAAGGGAAAAAAAGCGTCCAGTCAAAGTAATTTTCAAGGCAGAGTCAGCTCGAAACCGGATCCTGCAGGAGAAAGCACGCCTATGGGACATTCAGGCATTCTGGAGTGTGTACCTCGACTGAGACAGAACACAAGAAGAAAGGACGACACTGAAAGAGAGGGTGTAATGTTGCAAGGAGAAATGGGAGGCAAGGAAGGTGAAGAGGAAGAGAAATCAGGCCCACGTGGAAGAACAAACAAAACTCCCTCCAGTACCTCCCACAGAAGGAACACAACCATGGCAATCCCAAAGTAATCAAACGACCTAACCCGAAACCAACTCACTGTACCCTCTGTCCCCATCCCCCTCAGCGCAAACCCCACCCCCACAGAAACCAACAGTAACCCACACATCCTCCTCCGCATAAACCCCACCCCCACAGAAACCCACAGTAACCCACACAATGTACACTCTCCCCCCATCCCCCTCACCACAAACCCCACCCTCACAGTAACCCACAAACTGTACCCTCTCCCCCATCCCCCTCAACACCACCCCCACCCCACCCCCACTGTAACCCCCCATAGGCCCTCTGCCCCCACACCCCACATCAGAGACCCCACCCCCACACCAACCCCCTATAGGCCCCTGCCAGGGCACCTGCTCCCCCTTACCCACCTCTCTCCCCAGACTACAGTGATGTATAACCCACCACAGAACTGCAGGAGGCAAAGATAGGAATATGATGAGTGCAACAAAGCAATGGTGGACACACTACTTGAGGTGGCAAGAAGGGCTCACTCGAATAGAGCGAAGTTACTGGTCATGGGCGACTTTAATCACAGGGAGATCGATTGCGAAAACCTGGAGCCACATGGGGGTCCCGAAACATGGAGAGCCAAGATGATGGATGTGGTGCTGGCAGACCTCATGCACCAACATGTTAGGGATATTACCAGAGAGAGAGGGGAGGATGAACCAGCAAGACTGGACCTTGTGTTCACCCTAAGTAGCTCAGACATTGAGCACATCACATATGAAAGGCCCCTTGGAGCTAGTGACCACGTACTTATGAGATTTGAATACATTGTAGAGCTAAAGGTGGAGAGTGTAACAGGAGTAGAAAGGGAAAACTAAACTATAAAAGGGGGGGGACTACACAGGAATGAGGACCTTCCTGCAGGAGGTTCAGTGGGAACAGGAGTTGGTAGGAAAATCAGTAAACGTAATGATGTACTTTGTAACAACAAAATGCAAGGAGGCAGAGGAAAGGTTTGTTCCCAAGGGTAACAGAAATAATGGGAAGAACAGAACGAGCCCTTGGTTTACCCGAAGGTGCAGGGAGGCAAAAACTAAGTGCTCTAGAGAATGGAAAAAGTACAGAAGACAAAGGGCTCAGGAGAATAAAGAGATTAGTCGATGAGCCAGAAACGAGTAAGCACAGATAAGAAGGGAGGCGCAACGGCAGTATGAAAATGACATAGCTTCGAAAGTCAAGTCTGACACGAAACTACTCTACAGCCACATCAGGAGGAAGACAACAGTCAAGGACCAGGAGGTATGTGAGGAGCTCAACATGAGATTTCAGGATTTACAGTGGAGGCTGAAGGGACAATGGGAAGAGAAAACAGTGGGGTACATCAACAAGGGATATACCAACAAGTGTTGGATGAATTACACACAATTGAGGAGTAGGTGGAGAAGCTCCTAAGTGACCTTGATACCTCAAAGGCGGTGGGACCGGACATCTCTCTGTGGGTCCTTAGAGAGGGAGCAGAGACACTACGTGTGTCACTAACCAAAATCTTCAACACTTCCCTTGAAACTGGGCAACTACCTGAAGTATGGAAGAAGGCAAATGTAGTCCCCATCTTTAAGAAGGGAGACAGAAATGAAGCACTAAATTATAGACCAGTGTCACTGACGTGTATAGTAAGCAAAGTCTTGGAAAAGATTATCAGGAGGAGAGTGGTGGAGCACCTGCAGCAGAACAAGATTATAAATGACAGCCAACACAGATTCATGGAAGGCAAATCCTGTGTCACAAACCTAGTAGAGTTTTATGACAAGGTAACTGAAATAAGAAATGAGAGGAAGGGGTGGGTTGATTGAATTTTCTTGGACTGCAAGAAGGCCTTCGACACAGTTTCTCACAAGAGATTAGTACAGAAGCTAGAGGAACAGGCATGTATAACAGGAAGGGCACTGCAATGGATCAGATAAGTAACAGGGAGGAAACAGCGAATCATGGTCCGTGATTAGGCATCACAGTGGGAGCCAGTGACGACGGGGTCCCACAGGGGTCAGTCCTGGGACCAGTGCTATTCTTGGTATATGTGAACGACATGACGGAACGGATAGACTCAGAAGTGTCCCTGTTTGCAGATGACGTGAAGTTAATGAGGAGAATTAAATTAGACAAGGACCAGACAGGTCTACAAAGAGACCAGGACAGGCTGGATGTGTGGTCCAGAAACTGGCTCCTAGAATTTAACCCCACCAAATGCAAAGTCATGAAGAACAGAGGAGGGCAAAGAAGACTGCAGACAGAGTATAGGCAAGGAGGCCAAAGGCTGCAAACCGCACTCAAGTAGAAAGACCTAGGAGTGAGAATAATACCGAGTACATCGGCAGAAGCACATATTAACCAGATAACTGCTGCGGCATATGGGCGCTTGGCAAACCTGAGAATAGCGTTCCGGTACCTCAGTAAGGAATCGTTTAAGACTTTATACACTGTGTACGTCAGGCCCATACTGGAGTACGCAGCACTAGTTTGGAACCCACACCTGGTCAAACACGTCAAGAAATTAGAGAAAGTGCAAAGGTTTGCAACAAGGCTAGTGCCAGAGCAAAGAGGAATGTCCTATGAAGAAAGGTTAAGGGAAATCGGTCTGACAACACTGGTGGATAGGAGGGTCAGGGGAGACATGATAACGACATACAAAATACTGCGTGGAATGGACAAGGTGGACAGAGACAGGATGTTCCAGAGATGGGACACAGAAACAAGGGGTCACAATTGGAAGCTGAAGACTCAGATGAGTCAAAGGAATGTCAGGAAGTATTTCTTCAGTCATAGAGTAGTTAGGAAGTGGAATAGTCTGGCAAGCGATGTAGTGGAGGCAGGAAGTATACATAGTTTTAAGACGAGGTACGATAAAGCTCATGGAACAGATAGAGAGAGGACCTAGTAGTGGTTAGTGAAGAGGCGTGGCCAGGAGCTGAGTCTCGATCCCTGCAACCACAATTAGATGAGTACACACACACACACACACACACACACACACTGAGAAACCTGAAACAGCTTAAAGAGAAAAATGACAATACCGACATATGAGGAACTTCTACATCAGGCACAGACAAGGGGACTAGAGGGAACAAGGAAGCTATACTGTATGCAAAGGGCTTGTCAGACCCACGCTGGGCCAAGGCAAAGACGAGGAGCACAATAGGAACAAATGTGAGGTCTGAAGACAATGAAGGAGCTATGATATATACAAAGACTCTAACAGACTTCTGTAGGGGCCAGGAACACCTGAGCAGGAAAGAGCATAGGGTCATAGGAGCCTCAGCCAGGGAAGGGATTGAAAGAAAGAATGCTCCAATGAAAGGAACTAAAACACCTCAGAGGATGCAATGGGAGACACAGTGGGAGGACGAAAGGGAGAGATCGGGTTTTGTCTACTCTGTGGGCTCCAGGAAGTCGAAGGGGAAACCTATGATGAAAGAAAACAGGAGAAAAAAGTGACTAAAGGTATCATGAAAGCAATAGGTGAGGGAGACATGACCCAAGTGACAAATTTTCGGAGAACTGGGTGGTTTGCAAGACGAAGGAAACGGCTTCTCAAAGAAATTTTCAAGATAGAATCTACTCGAACCATGATCCTGCAGGAGAATGCATTACTGAGAGACAAACCGGAGTACCAAAGTGTGTACCTCAGTCGAGACAGTACACAAGAGGAAAGGGGGAATGAGAGGAAATGACAAAGATGAGCAGAAGAACCCAGACACAGGTGCAAGGGCAAATACACCCTCCAGAAACACCTGCAGAAGAACTCCAACCGTGACAACCCCAAGGCAACTGAACAATCTGAAGTGACACTCACACACTGATCCCTCTGCCCCCTCACACCACAAACCCAACCCCTACAGCAAACTCCTATGGGAACTTTTCCGCACCCTCACTGGAAACCCCATAGGCCTCCACCAGGGATCCAGCTCCCCCAACGCTGATGGAATAACGAATAAATATGAGGAGTGGCATGTAAGAATCAATGAGAAGTTCTCAGACATCATAGCAGTCACAGAAATGAAACTCTCTGAGACAATAACAGACGCAGTCTTCCTACAAGAATATCAGATCCTGAGGAAAGATAGAAGGAGCAGAGGGAAAGGAGGAGTTGCACTGCTCGTAGAAACCTAATATTATTTGAGGAAATGAAAGGCATGGACGAGATTAGAGAAAGGGATTACATACTAGGTACATTTCAATCTGGGGGACATAAGGTAGTCATTGTAGTGATGTATAACCCACCACAGAACTGCTGGAGGCCAAGTGAGGAATATGCAGAGAGCAACAGAGCAATGGTGGACACACTGGCTGAGGTGGCAAGAAGAGCTCACTCTAGCAGAGCAAAGTTACAGGTTATGGGCTATTTCAATCACAGGGAGATTGATTGGGAAAACCTCGAGCCACACGGGGGTCCCGAAACATGGAGAACCAAGATGATGTATTAGTAATGCAAAACCTCATGCATCAACATGATAAGGACACTACCAGAGAGAGAGAGAGGGGAGGATGAACCAGCAAGACTGCACCTCGTGTTCATTCTGAGCAGTTCAGACATTAAGGACATCACATATGAGAAGCCCCTTGGAGCTAGTGATCACGTGGTTCTGTGCTTTGAATATATAGTAGAGTTTCAAGTGGAGAGGGGAAGAGAAGTTGAATGGGAAAAGCCAAACTATGAAAGGGATGACTACACAGGTATGAGGAACTTCCTGCAGGAGGTTCAGTGGGAGAGAGAATTGGCAGAAAAGTCAGTAAACGAAATGAAAGAATCCACAACAACAAAATGCAAGATGGTAGAGGAAAGGTTTGTTCCCAAGAGCAACAGAAATAATGGAAAGACCAGAACGAGCCCTTGGTTTAACCGAAGGTGTAGGGAGACAAAAATTAAGTGCACTGGAGAATGGAAAAAGTACAGAAGGCAAAGAACCCAGGAAAATAAGAGATTAGTTGAAGAGCTAGAAACGAGTATGCACAGATAAGAAGGGAGACCCAGCGACAGTATGAAAACAATATAGCATCGAAAGCCAAGTCTGACCTGAAACTGCTATAGCCACATTAGGAGGAAGACAACAGTCAAATACCAGGTGATCAGGCTGAGGAAACAAGGTGGGGAACTCATAAGAAAGGATCAAGAGGTATGAGAGGAGCTCAACACTAGATTTAAGGAAGTATTTCCAGTAGAGATAGGAAGGGCCTTGGGAAGACAGCACAGAGGGGAACACAACCAGGGAATGTACCAACAAGTGTTGGATGACATACACACAACTGAGGAGGAGGTGCAGAAGCTGCTGAGAGACCTTGATACATCAAAGGCGATGGGGCAGGACAACATCTCCCTGTGAGTCCTTAGAAAAGGAGCAGAAACTCTGTGTGTGCCATTAACCACAATCTTCAACACATCCCTTGAAACTGCGCAACTTCCTGAGGTATGGAAGACAGCAAATGTAGCCCCCATTTTTAAAAAGGAGAATGAAACGAGGGATTAAATTACAGACCAGTGTCACTGACTTGTATAGTATGCAAATCCATGGAAAAGATTATCAGGAGGAGAGTGTGGGAGAGTGGTGGAGCACCTGAAACGGAACAAGATTATAAACAACCAGCACGGATTCATGGAAGGCAAATCCTGTGTCACAAACCTTTTGGAGTTTTATTACAAAGTAACAGACGAAAAACATGAGAGAGAGGGGTGGGTTGATTGCATTTCCCTGGACTGCAGGAAGGCTTTCGACACAGTTCCTCACAAGAAATTAGTACAGAAGCTGGAGGATCAGGCACGTATAACAGGAAGGGCACTTCAATACATCAGAGAATACCTGACAGGGAGGCAACAACGAGTCATGGTACGTGATGAGGTATCACAGTGGGCGCCTGTGACGAGCGGGGTTCCACAGCAGTCAGTCCTAGGGCCAGTGCTGTTTTTGGTATATGTGAAACACATGATGGAAGGGATAGACTCAGAAGTGTTCCTGTTCGCAGATGATGTGAAGTTAATGAAGAGAATTAAATCAGATTAGGATCAGGCAGGACTACAAAGAGACCTGGACAGGCTGAACACGTGGTCCAGCAACTGGCTTCTCGAATTCAACATTGCCAAATGCAAAGTCATGAAGATCGGGGAAGGACAAAGAAGACCACAGACAAAGTATAGGCTATGTGGCCAAAGACTGTAAACCTCACTCAAGGAGAAAGATCCTGGGGTGAGTATAATACCGAGCACGTCCCAGGAATCACACAACAATCAGATAACTGCTGCAGCATATGGGCGCCTGGCAAACCTGAGAATAACGTTCCGATACTTTAGTAAAGAATCGTTAAAGACACTGTACACTGTGTACGTCAGGCCCATACTGGAGTATGCAGCACCAGTTTGGAACCCACACCTGGTCAAACACGTCAAGAAATTAGAGAAAGTGCAAAGGTTTGCAACAAGGTTAGCTCCAGAGCTCAGGGGAATGGCCTATGAAGAAAGGTTGAGGGAAATCGACCTGACGGCTCTGGAGGACAGAAGGGTCAGGGGAGACATGATAACGACATACAAAATACTGCTTGAAATAGATAAGGTGGACAGAGACAGGATGTTCCAGAGAGGGGACACAGAAAGGGGCCACAATTGGAAGCTGAAGATTCTGACGAATCAAAGAGATGTTAGAAAATATTTCTTCAGTCATAGAGGTGTCAGGAAGTGGAATAGTCTATCAAGTGATGTAGTGCAGGCAGGAACCATACATAGCTTTAAGACGAGGCATGACAAAGCAGAGAGGAGAGAGAGAGAAGGCCTAGTAGTTATAAGAACATAAGAACGTAAGAACGAAGGAACACTGCAGCAGGCCTACTGGCCCATGCGAGGCAGGTCCAAGTCTCCTACCGGCTTAAGCCAATGCACCCAACCTAGTCAGGTCAGGTCACATTGACTTAAGGGAGGAACACGGCAACCGACCTGGTAGCACAAGCTAATCAGGTCCAACTCACACCCACCCACCCCCACTCATGTATTTATCCAACGTATTTTTAAAGCTACACAACGTTCTGGACTCTATCACTGTACTTGGGAGTTTGTTCCACTCATCCACAACTCTATTACCAAACCAGTACTTTCCTATATCCTTCCTGAATCTGAATTTTTCTAACTTAAAACCATTGCTGCGAGTCCTGTCTAGGCTAGATATTTTCAGCACACTATTTACATCCCCTTTATTTATTCCTGTCTTCCATTTATACACCTCAATCATATCCCCCCTAATTCTACGTCTTTCTAGAGAGTGCAGATTCAGGGCCCTTAGTCTATCCTCATAGGGAAGGTTTCTGATACATGGGATCAACTTTGTCATCCTCCTTTGTACATTTTCCAGAGCATTTATATCCATTCTGTAATACGGTGACCAAAACTGTGCAGCATAATCTAAATGAGGCCTAACCAAGGATGTATAGAGTTGTGCAAGACATCTACACGACCTTCTACAACTAGCCCATCAATTTGGGAAGGACCTACTTCCACTGGGGAATCCCGCCTACCAGTGACTATGCCCTCATCTGCTACACGTCTCTCTTCACTGACGCCTATATAAGCGCCAGTCTCCTTACCTGTGCTTCAGAATCTCTACAACCACGGTGCTGTAAACACCACCTCCAAGGCTGAGGGACTGATTACCTCATCTTTTGTATATAGTTCTTCTGTTTTCTAATTATGTCCAAGAATTTGTATTGATATTGATATTGATTGTATTGATATTGTATTGATGGCGAAACGTTTACAATAAAGATAACCAGATGTTGCACAAGTGTCTTAACTTTCATAATGTATAGAGTTGAAGAACAGCCTGAGGACTCCTATTATTTATGCTTCTTGATATGAAGCCAAGGATTCTATTAGCTTTATTGCGAACACTTATGCACTGTTGTCTTGGTTTCAGATTACTGCTAACCAGAACTCCTAAATCTTTTTCGCAATCCGTAATATTAAGATCTACATTATTTACTTTATATGTGGCATGGTTATTGTCCTGTCCAACATTTAGAACTTTGCATTTGTCTATATTAAACTGCATCTGCCACCTCTCCGACCACTGCATCAGTCTATTCAAATCTTCCTGGAGTGCTCTAATGTCCTCGTCAGAATGAATTCGACGGCCTATTTTGGTGTCATCTGCAAACTTGCCGATGTCGCTCTTTATGCCCTCATCTATGTCGTTTATGTAGATTGTGAACAGCAGGGGGCCCAACACTGACCCCTGTGGAACACCGCTCGTGACGCTTCCCCACTCTGATTTCTCCCCATTTATGCAAACTCTCTGCTGCCTATTTGTCAACCATGCCTCTATCCAGGGAAAAATTTCTCCTCCTATTCCAAGTGCCTTAATTTTCCTCAATAGTCTCTGATGTGGGACCCTGTCAAAAGCCTTACTGAAGTCCATATACACAATATCATATTCATTACCATGATCTACCTCCTCAAATACCTTAATGAAAAAAGTTAATAAATTCGTAAGGCAGGAACGCCCCTTTGTAAAACTATGCTGAGAATCTTTTATTAATTTATGCTTTTCAAGGTGGCTACGAACTGCCTCGGCAATTATTGATTCCATAAAATTTCCCACTATGGAGGGTAGGCTTATTGGTCTATAGTTCGAAGCTAAGGACCTGTCACCTGCTTTGAAAATAGGTATCACATTTGCCATTTTCCACTCATCTGGCACAATGCCAGTTTGTAGTGATATGTTGAAAAGATTAGCCAAAGGTTTGCTAAGCTCCTCTTTACATTCCTTTAGAACCCTTGCATACAGTTCATCAGGGCCTGGGAATTTGTTAGGTTTTAATTTATCAATTTGCCTAAGGACCATGTCACTTGTGACCCTAATCGTGCACAGTTTATTATCGTCCTGTTCTACATAATTTATCATTTCTGGAATATCGCTGGTATCCTCCTGTGTAAAAACTGAGAGGAAGTATGTGTTAAAAATTCTACACATTTCCTTATCACTGTCAGTGAGCTGACCCGAGTAACTTTTGAGTGGGCCTATCTTGTCCCTGAACTTACTTCTGTATACCTGAAAGAATCCTTTTGGGTTAGTCTTCGAATCTCTTGCAACTTTAGCCGCATAATCTCTTTTTGCTTTTCTAATTCCTTTTTTTATTTCTCTCTTTAACTGAATATATCGATTTCTTAATTGCCTCTCTCCTCTTTTGATTTGCCTATATATGCCTCTCTTTTGACCAATTAGATATTTTAATCTATTGTTCATCCATTTAGGATCATTTTTGTTTGATCTTTCCCTATTTGGAACATAATTTGACTGAGCAGCTAGAACTATGCCCTGGAAAGCGTCATATCGGCAACCATCACCACCCACCTGACCCTTAGTCAGGTCATTCCAGTTCAGCCCACCTAAGTAATTTTTCAGTCCTATGAAATCAGCCAAGCGGAAGTCAGGGACAGAGACTTGAGTGCCATTATTAGGGGAATTCCATGATATATTATCAGTGAAGAGGCGGGGCCAGGAGCTGACGCTTGACCCCAGCAACTACAATTAGGTGAGTACAATTAGGTGAGTACAGTTAGGTTAGTACACAAACACACACACACACACACACACACAAACACATGAACTTACAAACACACTCACACACGCACACACATACGCACACACACTCAAAGGCACACACACACACACACACACACACACACACACACACACACACACACACACACACACACACACACACACACACACACACACAGTAACTATCGGGGACACGAGCTGAGTCTGGACCCCTGCAACCTGAATTAGGTGAGTACACACACACACACACACACATACAAAACACACATATACCCACACACACACACACGCCAGTTTTACCTATTCGGCAGGTCATATATGTGTCGTGCAGAATAGGTAAAACTGCTTAATTAGCAGGAACTCATTTAAAATTAAGTCCTTTCTAAAATTTTCTCTTATACGTTAAAAGTTTTTTACATTTATGTTAATGTAAAATTAATAATTTTGTACCAAAAGTACCTTAGAAAACTTACCTAACCTTATTATAACAAGTGCAATTTAATTTAGCCTAATCCAAGTAAATATATTTTAGATAAGTTTACAATAATTTAATAATAAACACAATGAAATACATTTATTGCGTTAAGTTCAGAAAGATTTTTTCGGAAGTATTACAAATACAAATATTAGCTTGCCTTATTCGGCAAGAAGAGCGCTGTTATTTACACCAAAATTGAAAGTTTTACCTATTCGGCACACTCACACACACACACTCACACACACACACTCACACACACAGGGCGAGATCAGTTTTTGTCTATGGGTTCCAGGAAGTTCAAGGGGAAACCTATGATGAAAGGAAAGAGGAGGAGAAAAAAGTGATTGAAGGTATCATGAAAGCAATAGGTGAGGGCGACATGACCCAGGTGGCAATTTTTCAGAGAATTGGGTGGTTTGCAAGGGGATGGAAACGGCCTCTCAAAGTAATTTCCAAGGCAGAATCAACTCGAACCATGATTCTGCAGAAGAAAGCACGACTGAGAGACAAACAAGAGTACATGAGTGTGTACCTCGATCGAGACAGAACACGGTTGATACTGAAAGAGAGAGTACAAAAACGAAACGAGGAACGAGAGGAAATGACAGAGATGAGCAGAAGAACCCAGATACAGGTGGAAGGGCAAACACACCTTCCAGAAACACCCGCAGAAGGACACCAACCACGACAACCCCATAACAATTGAGCAATCCAAAGTGACACTCACACACTGATCCTTCTGACCCCACCCCCACACCACAAACCCCACCCCTAAAGCAACCCCCTATGAGAACCTGGCCCCCTATATACACTACACTGTGGCTACCCTGACTTACTATATACACTGCACTGTGGCTACCCTGACTTACTATATACACTACACTGTTGCTGCACTGACTTCCTATATACACTACACTGTGGCTACACTGACTTACTATATACACTGCACTGTGGCTACACTGACTTACTATATACACTACACTGTGGCTACACTGACTTACTATATACACTACACTGTGGCTACACTGACTTACTATATGCACTACACTGTGGCTACCCTGACTTACTATATACACTACACTGTGGCTACACTGACTTACTATATGCACTACACTGTGGCTACCCTGACTTACTATATACACTAACTGTGGCTACACTGACTGTTGCAACCCCTGAATGGGTTACAATGATTATTATGTATATATAATGCATATTACCTTTTCATTTAATTTTATATTGCTTATATTTGCGTTAATAGCTAAATCGTAAATGTATGATTTTATATTATTATTTGACTGTTATATTGTTATTTGACTTATGTTGTTAGGATGTACATAATATGTGCTCAGTTCAAGTCTTGATTGTCAAACTACTGTAATTATCGCTTGTCGCTCGTTATACTGCCGGCTTCTGAGCTGTGCTGTCCACGGGGCTATCACGTGATCGAGGGGGGGGTGTCCTCACCTCTCGTGAAGTATTCAGTCTGCTCTAGACTCGCTTGGTGGTTGGACAGATTGTCTGTCTCATTATTCTTGTTAGTTCTGTAGAACTCTGTTCACAGAACATTGTATAGACTTAGTGATTTTCGACGTTGTACTGAGGTTGTGTGTCACATAGACACTGAACATCTCAGTTCCTTAGCTATAGCTTCTGACCTAATTTTGTACTGGTTTCTGTGTATTGTCACAGTCAGGGTTTTTCCTATGCTGAACTTAGATTCAGTAGTATGGGAGTTTTGTAACTTTTGTGGAGGATCTGCTGATGGTCCCTACTTAGTGTCGTTATATTATCTCCTTGATCCTGATTGTGTCGCAGTCGCTTGTTATATGGCTATTGTGCTTAGCATTCTTTTCATTGTTCAAGCAGACTGTTCTGGTTGCCAGTCGGTCAAGAAGTTAGTTTATGTGAGGACTTTGTCAGTCACTTGTTTAAGTCTAGTCGAGTCGTGAGACATACTGAACTACTTAGAGCACTTACATACATACACAAACTTACTTGTACATATTAGTAATATCTTATTAAATGTTAATGTACCAGACGGTACTTAAGAATTATAAATGTGATATGTGCTTTCAGCACAATAATATTGAACTCGAGAGATTGATTTTATTTTGATTACTGTGATTAATTTAATTTAATTTAATTTGATAATATACCTCTAGACAACTTAATGATTAATAAATTTATTAAATTTTAATTTCTCTAGTTAGTAGCCTACCAGTTGTAATCCTGAAGCACTATTGAATAATACTGAATTTTAATGGATAATTGGACAAGGATACTGACTACTTGTTACGAAAACCCAGAAACAGCCTGGATGCTAGAAGGGCAGTCCTTTCTAGTATTCACTGGAGATCTCAAAGCTTTTAGAATCGCGTTTTTTGTAACACTGACTTACTATATACACTACACTGTGGCTACCCTAACTATATACACTACACTGTGGCTACCCTGACTTACTATATACACTACACTGTGGCTACCTTGACTTACTACATACACTACACTGTGGCTACACTGACTTACTATGTACACTACACTGTGGCTACCCTGACTTACTATATACACTACACTGTGGCTACACTGACTTGCTATATACACTACACTGTGGCTACCCTAACTATACACTACACTGTAGCTACCCTGACTTACTATATACACTACACTGTGGCTACCTTGACTTACTATATACACTACACTGTGGCTACACTGACTTACTATATGCACTACACTGAGGCTACACTAAATTACTATATACACTACACTGTGGCTACACTGACTTACCATATACACTACACTGTGGCTACACTTAATATATACACTACACGGTGGCTACACTGACTTACTATATACACTACACTGTGGCTACCCTAACTATATACACTACACTGTGGCTACACAGACTTACTACATACACTACACTGTGGCTACCCTGACTTGCTATGTACACTACACTGTGGCTACCCTGACTAACTATATGCACTACACTGAGGCTACAATGACTTACTATATACACTACACTGAGGCTACACTGACTTACTATATACACTACACTGCGGCTACACTGACTTATTATATACACTACACTGTGTCTACACTGACTTACTATATACACTATACTGTGCCTACACTGACTTACTATATACACTACACTGTGGCTACACTGACTTACTATATACACTACACTGTGGCTACACAGACTTACTACTTACACTACACTGTGGCTACCCTGACTTACTATATACACTATACTGTGTCTACACTGACTTACTATATACACTACACTGTGGCTACACTGACTTACTATATACACTACACTGTGGCTACACTGACTTGCTATGTACACTACACTGTGGCTACCCTGACTTACTATACACACTACACTGTGGCTACTCTGACTTACTATATACACTACACTGTGTCTACACTGACTTACTATATACACTACACTGTGGCTAACCTAACTATATACACTACACTGTGGCTACACAGACTTACTATATACACTACACTGTGGCTACTCTGACTTACTATATACACTACACTGTGGCTACCCTGACTTACTATATACACTATACTGTGTCTACACTGACTTACTATATACACTACACTGTGGCTACACTGACTTACTATATACACTATACTGTGTCTACACTGACTTACTATATACACTACATACACTGACTTACTATATACACTACACTGTGGCTACACTGACTTACTTTATGCACTACACTGTGGCTACCCTGACTTACTATATACACTACACTGTGGCTACTCTGGCTTACTATATACACTACACTGTGGCTACCCTGACTTACTATATAAACTATACTGTGTCTACACTGACTTACTATGTACACTACACTGTGGCTACACTGACTTGCTATATACACTACACTGTGGCTACACTGACTTACTACATACACTACACTGTGGCTACACTGACTATATACACTACACTGTGGCTACACTGACTTACTATATACACTACACTGTGCCTACTCTGACTTACTCTATACACTACACTGTGGCTACCCTGACTTACTACATACACTACACTGTGCCTACCCTGACTTACTCTATACACTACACTGTGGCTACACTGACTTACTATATACACTACACTGTGCCTACCCTGACTTACTCTATACACTACACTGTGGCTACACTGACTTACTACATATACTACACTGTGGCTACACTGACTATATACACTACACTGTGGCTACAATGACTTACTATATACACTACACTGTGGCTATCCTAACTATATACACTACACTGTGGCTACACCGACTTACTACATACACTACACTGTGGCTACACTGACTTCCTAACTGCACTACACTGAGGCTACACTAAATTACTATATACACTACACTGTGGCTACACTGACTTACAATATACACTATAATGTGGCTACCCTGACTTACTATATTCACTACACTGTGGCTACACTGACTTACTATATACACTACACTGTGGCTACCCTCACTTACTATATACACTAGACTGTGGCTACACTGACTTACTATATACACTATACTGTGGCTACACTGACACTATATACACTACACTGTGGTTACACTGACAATGTATACACTACACTGAGGCTACACTGACTTACTATATACACTACACTGTGGCTACCCTGCCTTACTATATACACTACACTGTGGTTACCCTGACTTACTATATACACTTCACTGTGGCTAATCTGACTTACTATATACACTACACTGTGGCTACACTGATTTACTATATACACTACACTGTGGCTACACTGACTTACTATATACACTACACTGTGGCTACACTGACTTACTATATACACTATACTGTAGCTACCATGACTTACTATATACACTACACTGTGGCTACACTGACTTACTATATACACTACACTGTGGCTACAATGACTTACTATATACACTGCACTGTGGCTACACTGACTTACTATATACACTACACTGTGTCTACACTGACTTACTATATACACTACAAATTGGCTACACTGATTTATATACACTACACTGTGGCTACACTGACTTTCTATATACACTACACTGTGGCTACCGTAACTATATACACTACACTGTGGCTACACTGACTTACTATATACAATGCACTGTGGCTACCCTGACTTACTATTGACACTACACTGTGGCTACATTGACTTAGTATATACACTACACTGTGGCTACACTGACTTACTATATACACTACACTGTGGCTACCCTGACTTACTATATACACTACACTGTTGCTACCCTGACTTACTATATACACTACACTGTGGCTACACTGACTTACTATATACACTACACTGTGTCTACACTGACTTACTATATACACTACACTGTGGCTACACTGACTTACTATATACACTACACTGTGGCTACACTGACTTACTATATACAGTACACTGTGGCTACACTGATTTACTATATACACTCCATCGTGGCTACACTGACTTACTATATACACTACACTGTTGCTACCCTGACTTACTATATACACTAGACTGTGGCTAAACTGACTTACTATATACACTACACTGTGGCTACACTGACTTACTATATACACTACACTGTGGCTACCGTAACTATATACACTACACTGTGGCTACACTGACTACTATATACACTACTCTGTGGCTACCCTAACTATATACACTACTCTGTGGCTACACTGACTTACTATATACACTACACTGTGGCTACCCTGACTTACTATATACACTACACTGTGACTACACTGACTTATTATATACACTACACTGTGGCTACCCTAACTTACTATATACACTACACTGTGTGGCTACCCTGACTTACTATATACACTACACTGTGGCTACCCTATCTTACAATATACACTACACTGTGTGGCTACCCTGACTTACTATATACACTACACTGTGGCTACACTGACTTATTATATACACTACACTGTGGCTACCCTATCTTACAATATACACTACACTGTGTGGCTACCCTGACTTACTATATACACTACACTGTGGCTACCCTAACTTACTATATACACTACACTGTGTGGCTACCCTGACTTACTATATACACTACACTGTGCAGGAACCCTGACTTTCTATATACACTACACTCAGTGGCTACCCTGACTTACTGTATGCACTACACTGTGTGGCTACCCTGACTTACTGTATACAATACACTGTGCAGGAACCCTGACTTACTATATACACTACACTCAGTGGCTACCCTGACTTACTATATACACTACACTGTGTGGCTACCCTGACTTACTATATAAACTACACTGTGCAGGAACCCTGACTTACTATATACACTACACTCAGTGGCTACCCTAACTTACTATATACACTACACTATGTGGCTACCCTGACTTACTATATACACTACACTGTGCAGGAACCCTGACTTACTATATACACTACACTCAGTGGCTACCCTGACTTACTATATATACTACACTGTGTGGCTACCTTGACTTATTATATACACTACACTGTGGCTACACAGACTTACTACTTACACTACACTGTGGCTACCCTGACTTACTATATACACTATACTGTGTCTACACTGACTCACTATATACACTATACTGTGTCTACACTGACTTACTATATACACTACACTGTGGCTACACTGACTTACTATATACACTACACTGTGGCTACACTGACTTGCTATGTACACTACACTGTGGCTACCCTGACTTACTATACACACTACACTGTGGCTACTCTGACTTACTATATACACTACACTGTGTCTACACTGACTTACTATATACACTACACTGTGGCTACCCTAACTATATACACTACACTGTGGCTACACAGACTTACTATATACACTACACTGTGGCTACTCTGACTTACTATATACACTACACTGTGGCTACCCTGACTTACTATATACACTATACTGTGTCTACACTGACTTACTATATACACTACACTGTGGCTACACTGACTTACTATATACACTATACTGTGTCTACACTGACTTACTATATACACTACACTGACTTACTATATACACTACACTGTGGCTACACTGACTTACTTTATGCACTACACTGTGGCTACCCTGACTTACTATATACACTACACTGTGGCTACTCTGGCTTACTATATACACTACACTGTAGCTACCCTGACTTACTATATACACTATACTGTGTCTACACTGACTTACTATGTACACTACACTGTGGCTACACTGACTTACTTTATGCACTACACTGTGCCTACCCTGACTTACTCTATACACTACATTGTGGCTACACTGACTTACTATATACACTACACTGTGCCTACCCTGACTTACTCTATACACTACACTGTGGCTACACTGACTTACTACATACACTACACTGTGGCTACACTGACTATATACACTACACTGTGGCTACCCTAACTATATACACTACACTGTGGCTACACCGACTTACTACATACACTACACTGTGGCTACACTGACTTCCTAACTGCACTACACTGAGGCTACACTAAATTACTATATACACTACACTGTGGCTACACTGACTTACAATATACACTATAATGTGGCTACCCTGACTTACTATATTCACTACACTGTGGCTACACTGACTTACTATATACACTACACTGTGGCTACCCTCACTTACTATATACACTAGACTGTGGCTACACTGACCTACTATATACACTACACTGTGGCTACACTGACACTATATACACTTCACTGTGGCTACCCTGACTTACTATATACACTACACTGTGGCTACACTGATTTACTATATACACTACACAGTGGCTACACTGACTTACTATATACACTACACTGTGGCTACACTGACTTACTATATACACTATACTGTGGCTACCATGACTTACTATATACACTACACTGTGGCTGCAATGACTTACTATATACACTACACTGTGGCTACACTGACTTACTATATACACTGCACTGTGGCTACACTGACTTACTATATACACTACACTGTGTCTACCCTGACTTACTATATACACTACAAATTGGCTACACTGATTTATATACACTACACTGTGGCTACACTGACTTTCTATATACACTACACTGTGGCTACCGTAACTATATACACTACACTGTGGCTACACTGACTTACTATATACACTACACTGTGGCTACACTGATTTACTATATACACTGCATCGTGGCTACACTGACTTACTATATACACTACACTGTTGCTACACTGACTATATACACTACACTGTGGCTACACTGACTTACTATATACACTACACTGTGGCTACACTGACTTAATATTGACACTACACTGTGGCTACCCTGACTTAATATATACACTACACTGTTGCTACCCTGACTTACTATATACACTACACTGTGGCTACCCTGACTTACTATTGACACTACACTGTGGCTACCCTGACTTACTATATACATTACACTGTTGCTACAATGACTTACTACATACACTACACTGTGGCTACACTGACTTACTATATACATTACACTGTGGCTACCCTGACTTACTATATACACTGCATCGTGGCTACACTGACTTACTATATACACTACACTGTGGCAACACTGACTTACTATATACACTACACTGTTGCTACCCTGACTTACTATATACACTACACTGTGGCTACACTGACTTACTATATACACTACACTGTGGCTTCACTGACTTACTATATACACTACACTGTGTCTACACTGACTTTCTATATACACTACACTGTGGCTACCGTAACTATATACACTACACTGTGGCTACACTGACTACTATATACACTATGTGGCTACCCTAACTATATACACTACACTGTGGCTACACTGACTTAATATATACACTACACTGTGGCTACCCTGACTTACTATATACACTACACTGTGGCTACACTGACTTATTATATACACTACACTGTAGCTACTCTGATTTACTGTATACACTACACTGTGGCTACCCTGACTTACTATATACACTACACTGTGGCTACCCTAACTTACTATATACACTACACTGTGTGGCTACCCTGGCTTACTATATACACTACACTGTGGCTACCCTAACTTACTATATACCCTACACTGTGTGGCTACCCTGACTTACTATATACACTACACTGTGGCTACACTGACTTATTATATACACTACACTGTGGCTACTCTGATTTACTGTATACACTACACTGTGGCTACCCTAACTATATACACTACACTGTGGCTACACCGACTTACTACATACACTACACTGTGGCTACACTGACTTCCTAACTGCACTACACTGAGGCTACACTAAATTACTATATTCACTACACTGTGGCTACACTGACTTACTATATACACTACACTGTGGCTACCCTCACTATATACACTAGACTGTGGCTACACTGACTTACTATATACACTACACTGTGGCTACACTGACACTATATACACTACACTGTGGTTACACTGACAATGTATACACTACACTGAGGCTACACTGACTTACTATATACACTACACTGTGGCTACCCTGCCTTACTATATACACTACACTGTGGCTACCCTGACTTACTATATACACTTCACTGTGGCTACCCTGACTTACTATATACACTACACTGTGGCTACACTGATTTACTATATACACTACACTGTGGCTACACTGACTTACTATATACACTACACTGTGGCTACACTGACTTACTATATACACTATACTGTGGCTACCATGACTTACTATATACACTACACTGTGGCTGCACTGACTTACTATATACACTACACTGTGGCTACACTGACTTACTATATACACTGCACTGTGGCTACCCTGACTTACTATATACACTACACTGTGGCTACACTGACTTATTATATACACTACACTGTGGCTACTCTGATTTACTGTATACACTACACTGTGGCTACCCTGACTTACTATATACACTACACTGTGGCTACCCTAACTTACTATATACACTACACTGTGTGGCTACCCTGACTTACTATATACACTGCACTGTGGCTACCCTAACTTACTATATACACTACACTGTGTGGCTACCCTGACTTACTATATACACTACACTGTGCAGGAACCCTGACTTACTATATACACTACACTCAGTGGCTACCCTGACTTACTGTATACACTACACTGTGTGGCTACCCTGACTTACTGTATACAATACACTGTGCAGGAACCCTGACTTACTATATACACTACACTCAGTGGCTACCCTGACTTACTATATACACTACACTATGTGGCTACCCTGACTTACTATATAAACTACACTGTGCAGGAACCCTGACTTACTATATACACTACACTCAGTGGCTACCCTGACTTACTATATACACTACACTATGTGGCTACCCTGACTTACTATATACAATACACTGTGCAGGAACCCTGACTTACTATATACACTACACTCAGTGGCTACCCTGACTTACTATATATACTACACTGTGTGGCTACCCTGACTTATTATATACACTACACTGTGGCTACACAGACTTACTACTTACACTACACTGTGGCTACCCTGACTTACTATATACATTATACTGTGTCTACACTGACTTACTATATACACTACACTGTGGCTACACTGACTTACTATATACACTACACTGTGGCTACACTGACTTGCTATGTACACTACACTGTGGCTACCTTGACTTACTATACACACTACACTGTGGCTACTCTGACTTACTATATACACTACACTGTGTCTACACTGACTTACTATATACACTACACTGTGCCTACCCTAACTATATACACTACACTGTGGCTACACAGACTTACTATATACACTACACTGTGGCTACTCTGACTTACTATATACACTACACTGTGGCTACCCTGACTTACTATATACACTATACTGTGTCTACACTGACTTACTATATACACTACACTGTGGCTACACTGACTTACTATATACACTATACTGTGTCTACACTGACTTACTATATACACTACACTGACTTACTATATACACTACACTGTGGCTACACTGACTTACTTTATGCACTACACTGTGGCTACCCTGACTTACTATATACACTACACTGTGGCTACCCTGACTTACTATATACACTACACTGTGGCTACACTGACTATATACACTACACTGTGGCTACACTGACTTACAATGTACACTACACTGTGGCTACACTGACTTACTATATACACTACACTGTGGCTACACTGACTTACTACATACACTACACTGTGGCTACACTGACTATATACACTACACTGTGGCTACACTGACTCACTATATACACTACACTGTGCCTACCCTGACTTACTCTATACACTACACTGTGGCTACCCTGACTTACTACATACACTACACTGTGCCTACCCTGACTTACTCTATACACTACACTGTGGCTACACTGACTTACTATATACACTACACTGTGGCTACCCTGACTTACTCTATACACTACACTGTGGCTACACTGACTTACGACATATACTACACTGTGGCTACACTGACTATATACACTACACTGTGGCTACAATGACTTACTATATACACTACACTGTGGGTACCCTAACTATATACACTACACTGTGGCTACACCGACTTACTAGATACACTACACTGTGGCTACACTGACTTCCTAACTGCACTACACTGAGGCTACACTAAATTACTATATACACTACACTGTGGCTACACTGACTTACAATATACACTATAATGTGGCTACCCTGACTTACTATATTCACTACACTGTGGCTACACTGACTTACTATATACACTACACTGTGGCTACCCTCACTTACTATATACACTAGACTGTGGCTACACTGACTTACTATATACACTACACTGTGGCTACACTGACTTACTATTTACACTACACTGTAGTTACACTGACAATGTATACACTACACTGAGGCTACATTGACTTACTATATACACTACACTGTGGCTACCCTGCCTTACTATATACACTACACTGTGGCTACACTGACTTACTATATACACTACACTGTGGCTACCCTGCCTTACTATATACACTACACTGTGGCTACACTGACTTACTATATACACTACACTGTGGCTACCCTGACTTACTATATACTCTTCACTGTGGCTACCCTGACTTACTATATACACTACACTGTGGCTACACTGATTTACTATATACACTACACTGTGGCTACACTGACTTACTATATACACTACACTGTGGCTACACTGACTTACTATATACACTACACTGTATCTACACTGACTTACTATATACAGTACACTGTGGCTACACTGATTTACTATATACACTGCATCGTGGCTACACTGACTTACTATATACACTACACTGTTGCTACCCTGACTTACTATATACACTACACTGTGGCTACACTGACTTACTATATACACTACACTGTGGCTACACTGACTTACTATATACACTACACTGTGTGGCTACCCTGGCTTACTATATACACTACACTGTGGCTACCCTAACTTACTATATACCCTACACTGTGTGGCTACCCTGACTTACTATATACACTACACTGTGGCTACACTGACTTATTATATACACTACACTGTGGCTACTCTGATTTACTGTATACACTACACTGTGGCTACCCTAACTATATACACTACACTGTGGCTACACTGACTTAATATATACACTACACTGTGGCTACCCTGACTTACTATATACACTACACTGTGGCTACACTGACTTATTATATACACTACACTGTAGCTACTCTGATTTACTGTATACACTACACTGTGGCTACCCTGACTTACTATATACACTACACTGTGGCTACCCTAACTTACTATATACACTACACTGTGTGGCTACCCTGGCTTACTATATACACTACACTGTGGCTACCCTAACTTACTATATACCCTACACTGTGTGGCTACCCTGACTTACTATATACACTACACTGTGGCTACACTGACTTATTATATACACTACACTGTGGCTACTCTGATTTACTGTATACACTACACTGTGGCTACCCTAACTATATACACTACACTGTGGCTACACCGACTTACTACATACACTACACTGTGGCTACACTGACTTCCTAACTGCACTACACTGAGGCTACACTAAATTACTATATTCACTACACTGTGGCTACACTGACTTACTATATACACTACACTGTGGCTACCCTCACTATATACACTAGACTGTGGCTACACTGACTTACTATATACACTACACTGTGGCTACACTGACACTATATACACTACACTGTGGTTACACTGACAATGTATACACTACACTGAGGCTACACTGACTTACTATATACACTACACTGTGGCTACCCTGCCTTACTATATACACTACACTGTGGCTACCCTGACTTACTATATACACTTCACTGTGGCTACCCTGACTTACTATATACACTACACTGTGGCTACACTGATTTACTATATACACTACACTGTGGCTACACTGACTTACTATATACACTACACTGTGGCTACACTGACTTACTATATACACTATACTGTGGCTACCATGACTTACTATATACACTACACTGTGGCTGCACTGACTTACTATATACACTACACTGTGGCTACACTGACTTACTATATACACTGCACTGTGGCTACCCTGACTTACTATATACACTACACTGTGGCTACACTGACTTATTATATACACTACACTGTGGCTACTCTGATTTACTGTATACACTACACTGTGGCTACCCTGACTTACTATATACACTACACTGTGGCTACCCTAACTTACTATATACACTACACTGTGTGGCTACCCTGACTTACTATATACACTGCACTGTGGCTACCCTAACTTACTATATACACTACACTGTGTGGCTACCCTGACTTACTATATACACTACACTGTGCAGGAACCCTGACTTACTATATACACTACACTCAGTGGCTACCCTGACTTACTGTATACACTACACTGTGTGGCTACCCTGACTTACTGTATACAATACACTGTGCAGGAACCCTGACTTACTATATACACTACACTCAGTGGCTACCCTGACTTACTATATACACTACACTGACTTACTATATAAACTACACTGTGCAGGAACCCTGACTTACTATATACACTACACTCAGTGGCTACCCTCACTTACTATATACACTACACTATGTGGCTACCCTGACTTACTATATACAATACACTGTGCAGGAACCCTGACTTACTATATACACTACACTCAGTGGCTACCCTGACTTACTATATATACTACACTGTGTGGCTACCCTGACTTATTATATACACTACACTGTGGCTACACAGACTTACTACTTACACTACACTGTGGCTACCTTGACTTACTATATACATTATACTGTGTCTACACTGACTTACTATATACACTACACTGTGGCTACACTGACTTACTATATACACTACACTGTGGCTACACTGACTTGCTATGTACACTACACTGTGGCTACCCTGACTTACTATACACACTACACTGTGGCTACTCTGACTTACTATATACACTACACTGTGTCTACACTGACTTACTATATACACTACACTGTGCCTACCCTAACTATATACACTACACTGTGGCTACACAGACTTACTATATACACTACACTGTGGCTACTCTGACTTACTATATACACTACACTGTGGCTACCCTGACTTACTATATACACTATACTGTGTCTACACTGACTTACTATATACACTACACTGTGGCTACACTGACTTACTATATACACTATACTGTGTCTACACTGACTTACTATATACACTACACTGACTTACTATATACACTACACTGTGGCTACACTGACTTACTTTATGCACTACACTGTGGCTACCCTGACTTACTATATACACTACACTGTGGCTACCCTGACTTACTATATACACTACACTGTGGCTACACTGACTATATACACTACACTGTGGCTACACTGACTTACAATGTACACTACACTGTGGCTACACTGACTTACTATATACACTACACTGTGGCTACACTGACTTACTACATACACTACACTGTGCTACACTGACTATATACACTACACTGTGGCTACACTGACTCACTATATACACTACACTGTGCCTACCCTGACTTACTCTATACACTACACTGTGGCTACCCTGACTTACTACATACACTACACTGTGCCTACCCTGACTTACTCTATACACTACACTGTGGCTACACTGACTTACTATATACACTACACTGTGGCTACCCTGACTTACTCTATACACTACACTGTGGCTACACTGACTTACGACATATACTACACTGTGGCTACACTGACTATATACACTACACTGTGGCTACAATGACTTACTATATACACTACACTGTGGGTACCCTAACTATATACACTACACTGTGGCTACACCGACTTACTAGATACACTACACTGTGGCTACACTGACTTCCTAACTGCACTACACTGAGGCTACACTAAATTACTATATACACTACACTGTGGCTACACTGACTTACAATATACACTATAATGTGGCTACCCTGACTTACTATATTCACTACACTGTGGCTACACTGACTTACTATATACACTACACTGTGGCTACCCTCACTTACTATATACACTAGACTGTGGCTACACTGACTTACTATATACACTACACTGTGGCTACACTGACTTACTATTTACACTACACTGTGGTTACACTGACAATGTATACACTACACTGAGGCTACACTGACTTACTATATACACTACACTGTGGCTACCCTGCCTTACTATATACACTACACTGTGGCTACACTGACTTACTATATACACTACACTGTGGCTACCCTGCCTTACTATATACACTACACTGTGGCTACACTGACTTACTATATACACTACACTGTGGCTACCCTGACTAACAATATACACTTCACTGTGGCTACCCTGACTTACTATATACACTACACTGTGGCTACACTGATTTACTATATACACTACACTGTGGCTACACTGACTTACTATATACACTACACTGTGGCTACACTGACTTACTATATACACTACACTGTATCTACACTGACTTACTATATACAGTACACTGTGGCTACACTGATTTACTATATACACTGCATCGTGGCTACACTGACTTACTATATACACTACACTGTTGCTACCCTGACTTACTATATACACTACACTGTGGCTACACTGACTTACTATATACACTACACTGTGGCTACACTGACTTACTATATACACTACACTGTTGCTACCCAGACTTACTATTGACACTACACTGTGGCTACCCTGACTTACTATTGACACTACACTGTTGCTACCCTGACTTACTATTGACACTACACTGTTGCTACCCTGACTTACTATATACACTACTCTGTTGCTACAATGACTAACTACATACACTACACTGTGGCTACACTGACTTACTATATACACTACACTGTGGCTACCCTGACTTACTATATACCCTGCATCGTGGCTACACTGACTTACTATATACACTACACTGTGGCTACACTGACTTACTATATACACTACACTGTTGCTACCCTGAGTCACTATATACACTACACTGTGGCTACACTGACTTACTATATACACTACACTGTGTCTACACTGACTTTCTATATACACTACACTGTGGCTACCGTAACTATATACACTACACTGTGGCTACACTGACTACTATATACACTACTCTGTGGCTACACTGACTTACTATATACACTACACTGTGGCTACCCTGACTTACTATATACACTACACTGTGGCTACACTGACTTATTATATACACTACACTGTGGCTACTCTGATTTACTGTATACACTACACTGTGGCTACCCTGACTTACTATATACACTACACTGTGGCTACACTGACTTATTATATACACGACACTGTGGCTACTCTGATTTACTGTATACACTACACTGTGGCTACCCTGACTTACTATATACACTACACTGTGGCTACCCTAACTTACTATATACACTACACTGTGTGGCTACCCTGACTTACTATATACACTACACTGTGGCTACCCTAACTTATTATATACACTACACTGTGTGGCTACCCTAACTTACTATATACACTACACTGTGCAGGAACCCTGACTTACTATATACACTACACTCAGTGGCTACCCTGACTTACTGTATGCACTACACTGTGTGGCTACCCTGACTTACTGTATACAATACACTGTGCAGGAACCCTGACTTACTATATACACTACACTCAGTGGCTACCCGGACTTACTATATACACTACACAATGTGGCTACCCTGACTTACTATATACACTACACTGTGCAGGAACCCTGACTTACTATATACACTACACTCAGTGGCTACCCTGACTTACTATATATACTACACTGTGTGGCTACCTTGACTTATTATATACACTACACTGTGGCTACACTGACTTACTATATACACTACACTGTGGCTACACTGACTTACTATATACACTACACTGTGGCTACCCTGACTTACTATATACACTATACTGTGTCTACACTGACTTAATATATACACTACACTGTGACTACACTGACTTACTATATACACTACACTGTGGCTACACTGACTTACTATATACACTACACTGTGGCTACACTGACTTACTATATACACTACACTGTGGCTACCCTCACTTACTATATACACTAGACTGTGGCTACACTGACTTACTATATACACTACACTGTGGCTACACTGACACTATATACACTACACTGTGGTTACACTGACAATGTATACACTACACTGAGGCTACACTGACTTACTATATACACTACACTGTGGCTACCCTGCCTTACTATATACACTACACTGTGGTTACCCTGACTTACTATATACACTTCACTGTGGCTACCCTGACTTACTATATACACTACACTGTGGCTACACTGATTTACTATATACACTACACTGTGGCTACCCTGACTTACTATATACACTACACTGTGGCTACACTGACTTACTATATACACTATACTGTGGCTACCCTGACTTACTATATACACTACACTGTGGCTACACTGACTTACTATATACACTATACTGTGGCTACCATGACTTACTATATACACTACACTGTGGCTACACTGACTTACTATATACACTACACTGTGTCTACACTGACTTACTATATACACTACAAATTGGCTACAGTGATTTATATACACTACACTGTGGCTACACTGACTTTCTATATACACTACACTGTGGCTACCGTAACTATATACACTACACTGTGGCTACACTGACTTTCTATATACACTACACTGTGGCTACCGTAACTATATACACTACACTGTGGCTGCACTGACTTACTATATACACTACACTGTGGCCTCAATGACTTACTATATACACTACACTGTGGCTACACAGACTTACTACTTACACTACACTGTGGCTACCCTGACTTACTATATACACTATACTGTGTCTACACTGACTTACTATATACACTACACTGCGGCTACACTGACTTACTATATACACTACACTGTGGCTACCCTGACTTACTATATACACTATACTGTGTCTACACTGACTTACTATATACACTACACTGTGGCTACCCTGACTTACTATGCACACTACACTGTGGCTACTCTGACTTTCTGTATACACTACACTGTGTCTACACTGACTTACTATATACACTACACTGTGGCTACCCTAACTATATACACTACACTGTGGCTACACACACTTACTATATACACTACACTGTGGCTACTCTGACTTACTATATACACTACACTGTGGCTACCCTGACTTACTATATACACTATACTGTGTCTACACTGACTTACTATATACACTACACTGTGGCTACACTGACTTACTATATACACTATACTGTGTCTACACTGACTTACTATATACACTACACTGACTTACTATATACACTACACTGTGGCTACACTGACTTACTTTATGCACTACACTGTGGCTACCCTGACTTACTATATACACTACACTGTGGCTACTCTGGCTTACTATATACACTACACTGTGGCTACCCTGACTTACTATATACACTATACTGTGTCTACACTGACTTACTATGTACACTACACTGTGGCTACACTGACTTACTATATACACTACACTGTGGCTACACTGACTTACTATATACACTGCACTGTGGCTACACTCACTTACTATATACACTACACTGTGTCTACACTGACTTACTATATACACTACAAATTGGCTACACTGATTTATATACACTACACTGTGGCTACACTGACTTTCTATATACACTACACTGTGGCTACCGTAACTATATACACTACACTGTGGCTACACTGACTTACTATATACAATGCACTGTGGCTACCCTGACTTACTATTGACACTACACTGTGGCTACACTGACTTACTATATATACACTACACTGTGGCTACACTGATTTACTATATACACTGCATCGTGGCTACACTGACTTACTATATACACTACACTGTTGCTACCCTGACTATATACACTACACTGTAGCTACACTGACTTACTATATACACTACACTGTGGCTACACTGACTTACTATATACACTACACTGTTGCTACCCTGACTTACTATATACACTACACTGTGGCTACCCTGACTTACTATTGACACTACACTGTGGCTACCCTGACTTACTATATACACTACACTGTTGCTACAATGACTTACTACATACACTACACTGTGGCTACACTGACTTACTATATACACTACACTGTGGCTACCCTGACTTACTATATACACTGCATCGTGGCTACACTGACTTACTATATACACTACACTGTGGCTACACTGACTTACTATATACACTACACTGTTGCTACCCTGACCCACTATATACACTACACTGTGGCTACACTGACTTACTATATACACTACACTGTGGCTACACTGACTTACTATATACACTACACTGTGTCTACACTGACTTTCTATATACACTACACTGTGGCTACCGTAACTATATACACTACACTGTGGCTACACTGACTACTATATACACTACTCTGTGACTACCCTAACTATATACACTACACTGTGGCTACACTGACTTACTATATACACTACACTGTGGCTTCCCTGACTTACTATATACACTACACTGTGGCTACACTGACTTATTATATACACTACACTGTAGCTACTCTGATTTACTGTATACACTACACTGTGGCTACCCTGACTTACTATATACACTACACTGTGGCTACCCTAACTTACTATATACACTACACTGTGTGGCTACCCTGGCTTACTATATACACTACACTGTGGCTACCCTAACTTACTATATACCCTACACTGTGTGGCTACCCTGACTTACTATATACACTACACTGTGGCTACACTGACTTATTATATACACTACACTGTGGCTACTCTGATTTACTGTATACACTACACTGTGGCTACCCTGACTTACTATATACACTACACTGTGGGTACCCTAACTTACTATATACACTACACTGTGTGGCTACCCTGACTTACTATATACACTACACTGTGGCTACCCTAACTTACTATATACACTACACTGTGTGGCTACCCTGACTTACTATATACACTACACTGTGCAGGAACCCTGACTTACTATATACACTACACTCAGTGGCTACCCTGACTTACTGTATACTCTACACTGTGTGGCTACCCTGACTTACTGTATACAATACACTGTGCAGGAACCCTGACTTACTATATACACTACACTCAGTGGCTACCCTGACTTACTATATACACTACACTCAGTGGCTACCCTGACTTACTATATATACTACACTGTGTGGCTACCTTGACTTATTATATACACTACACTGTGGCTACACAGACTTACTACTTACACTACACTGTGGCTACCCTGACTTACTATATACACTATACTGTGTTTACACTGACTTACTATATACACTACACTGTGGCTACAGTGACTTACTATATACACTACACTGTGGCTACACTGACTTGCTATGTACACTACACTGTGGCTACCCTGACTTACTATACACACTACACTGTGGCTACTCTGACTTACTATATACACTACACTGTGCCTACACTGAGTTACTATATACACTACACTGTGGCTACCCTAACTATATACACTACACTGTGGCTACACAGACTTACTATATACACTACACTGTGGCTACACTGACTTACTATATACACTGCACTGTGGCTACACTGACTTACTATATACACTACACTGTGTCTACACTGACTTACTATATACACTACAAATTGGCTACACTGATTTATATACACTACACTGTGGCTACACTGACTTTCTATATACACTACACTGTGGCTACCGTAACTATATACACTACACTGTGGCTACCCTGACTTACTATATACACTACACTGTTGCTACCCTGACTTAATATATACACTACACTGTGGCTACACTGACTTACTATATACACTACACTGTGTCTACACTGACTTACTATATACACTACACTGTGGCTACACTGACTTACTATATATACACTACACTGTGGCTACACTGATTTACTATACACACTGCATCGTGGATACACTGACTTACTATATACACTACACTGTTGCTACCCTGACTATATACACTACACTGTGGCTACACTGACTTACTATATACACTACACTGTGGCTACACTGACTTACTATATACACTACACTGTTGCTACCCTGACTTACTATATACACTACACTGTGGCTACCCTGACTTACTATTGACACTACACTGTGGCTACCCTGACTTACTATATACACTACACTGTGGCTACACTGACTACTATATACACTACTCTGTGGCTACCCTAACTATATACACTACACTGTGGCTACACTGACTTACTATATACACTACACTGTGGCTACCCTGACTTACTATATACACTACACTGTGGCTACACTGACTTATTATATACACTACACTGTGGCTACTCTGATTTACTGTATACACTAAACTGTGGCTACCCTGACTTACTATATACACTACACTGTGGCTACCCTGACTTACTATATACACTGCATCGTGGCTACACTGACTTACTATATACACTACACGGTGGCTACACTGACTTACTATATACACTACACTGTTGCTACCCTGACTTACTATATACACTACACTGTGGCTACACTGACTTACTATATACACTACACTGTGGCTACACTGACTTACTATATACACTACACTGTGTCTACACTGACTTTCTATATACACTACACTGTGGCTACCGTAACTATATACACTACACTGTGGCTACACTGACTACTATATACACTACTCTGTGACTACCCTAACTATATACACTACACCGTGGCTACACTGACTTACTATATACACTACACTGTGGCTACCCTGACTTACTATATACACTACACTGTGGCTACACTGACTTATTATATACACTACACTGTAGCTACTCTGATTTACTGTATACACTACACTGTGGCTACCCTGACTTTCTATATACACTACACTGTGGCTACCCTAACTTACTATATACACTACACTGTGTGGCTACCCTGGCTTACTATATACACTACACTGTGGCTACCCTAACTTACTATATACCCTACACTGTGTGGCTACCCTGACTTACTATATACACTACACTGTGGCTACACTGACTTACTATATACACTACACTGTGGCTACCCTAACTTATATATACACTACACTGTGTGGCTACCCTGACTTACTATATACACTACACTGTGGCTACCCTAACTTACTATATACACTACACTGTGTGGCTACCCTGACTTACTATATACACTACACTGTGCAGGAACCCTGACTTACTATATACACTACACTGTGGCTACCCTGACTTACTGTATACTCTACACTGTGTGGCTACCCTGACTTACTGTATACAATACACTGTGCAGGAACCCTGACTTACTATATACACTACACTCAGTGGCTACCCTGACTTACTATATACACTACACTATGTGGCTACCCTGACTTACTATATACACTACACTGTGCAGGAACCCTGACTTACTATATACACTACACTCAGTGGCTACCCTGACTTACTATATATACTACACTGTGTGGCTACCTTGACTTATTATATACACTACACTGTGGCTACACAGACTTACTACTTACACTACACTGTGGCTACCCTGACTTACTATATACACTATACTGTGTTTACACTGACTTACTATATACACTACACTGTGGCTACAGTGACTTACTATATACACTACACTGTGGCTACACTGACTTGCTATGTACACTACACTGTGGCTACAGTGACTTACTATATACACTACACTGTGGCTACCCTGACTTACTATACACACTACACTTTGGCTACTCTGACTTACTATATACACTACACTGTGCCTACATTGACTTACTATATACACTACACTGTGGTTACCCTGACTTACTATATACACTATACTGTGTCTACACTGACTTACTATATACACTACACTGTGGCTACACTGACTTACTATATACACTATACTGTGTCTACACTGACTTACTATATACACTACACTGACTTACTATATACACTACACTGTGGCTACACTGACTTACTTTATGCACTACACTGTGGCTACCCTGACTTACTATATACACTACACTGTGGCTACCCTAACTATATACACTACAATGTGGCTACACTGACTTACTATATACATTACACTGTGCCTACCCTGACTTACTCTATACACTACACTGTGGCTACCCTGACTTACTCTATACACTATACTGTGTCTACACTGACTTACTATATACACTACACTGACTTACTATATACACTACACTGTGGCTACACTGACTTACTTTATGCACTACACTGTGGCTACCCTGACTTACTATATTCACTACACTGTGGCTACACTGACTATATACACTACAATGTGGCTACACTGACTTACTATATACATTACACTGTGCCTACCCTGACTTACTCTATACACTACACTGTGGCTACCCTGACTTACTACATACACTACACTGTGCCTACCCTGACTTACTCTATACACTACACTGTGGCTACACTGACTTACTATATACACTACACTGTGCCTACCCTGACTTACTCTATACACTACACTGTGGCTACACTGACTTACTACATACACTACACTGTGGCTACACTGACTATATACACTACACTGTGGCTACAATGACTTACTATATACACTACACTGTGGCTACCCTAACTATATACACTACACTGTGGCTACACCGACTTACTACATACACTACACTGTGGCTACACTGACTTCCTAACTGCACTACACTGAGGCTACACTAAATTACTATATACACTACACTGTGGCTACACTGACTTACAATATACACTATAATGTGGCTACCCTGACTTACTATATTCACTACACTGTGGCTACACTGACTTACTATATACACTACACTGTGGCTACCCTCACTATATACACTAGACTGTGGCTACACTGACTTACTATATACACTACACTGTGGCTACACTGACACTATATACACTACACTGTGGTTACACTGACAATGTATACACTACACTGAGGCTACACTGACTTACTATATACACTACACTGTGGCTACCCTGCCTTACTATATACACTACACTGTGGCTACCCTGACTTACTATATACACTTCACTGTGGCTACCCTGACTTACTATATAAACTACACTGTGGCTACACTGATTTACTATATACACTACACTGTGGCTACACTGACTTACTATATACACTACACTGTGGCTACACTGACTTACTATATACACTATACTGTGGCTACCATGACTTACTATATACACTACACTGTGGCTGCACTGACTTACTATATACACTACACTGTGGCTACACTGACTTTCTATATACACTGCACTGTGGCTACACTGACTTACTATATAGACTACACTGTGTCTACACTGACTTACTATATACACTACAAATTGGCTACACTGATTTATATACACTACACTGTGGCTACACTGACTTTCTATATACACTACACTGTGGCTACCGTAACTATATACACTACACTGTGGCTACACTGACTTACTATATACAATGCACTGTGGCTACCCTGACTTACTATTGACACTACACTGTGGCTACACTGACTTACTATATACACTACACTGTGGCTACACTGATTTACTATATACACTCCATCGTGGCTACACTGACTTACTATATACACTACACTGTTGCTACCCTGACTTACTATATACACTACACTGTGGCTACACTGACTTACTATATACACTACACTGTGGCTACACTGACTTACTATATACACTACACTGTTGCTACCCTGACTTACTATATACACTACACTGTGGCTACCCTGACTTACTATATACACTACACTGTTGCTACAATGACTTACTACATACACTACACTGTGGCTACACTGACTTACTATATACACTACACTGTGGCTACCCTGACTTACTATATACACTGCATCGTGGCTACACTGACTTACTATATACACTACACTGTGGCTACACTGACTTACTATATACACTACACTGTTGCTACCCTGACTTACTATATACACTACACTGTGGCTACACTGACTTACTATATACACTACACTGTGGCTACACTGACTTACTATATACACTACACTGTCTCTACACTGACTTTCTATATACACTACACTGTGGCTACCGTAACTATATACACTACACTGTGGCTACACTGACTACTATATACACTACTCTGTGGCTACCCTAACTATATACACTACACTGTGGCTACACTGACTTACTATATACACTACACTGTGGCTACCCTGACTTACTATATACACTACACTGTGGCTACACTGACTTATTATATACACTACACTGTGGCTACTCTGATTTACTGTATACACTAAACTGTGGCTACCCTGACTTACTATATACACTACACTGTGGCTACCCTGACTTACTATATACACTACACTGTGGCTACACTGACTTACTATATACACTACACTGTGGCTACACTGACTTACTATATACACTACACTGTCTCTACACTGACTTTCTATATACACTACACTGTGGCTACCGTAACTATATACACTACACTGTGGCTACACTGACTACTATATACACTACTCTGTGGCTACCCTAACTATATACACTACACTGTGGCTACACTGACTTACTATATACACTACACTGTGGCTACCCTGACTTACTATATACACTACACTGTGGCTACACTGACTTATTATATACACTACACTGTGGCTACTCTGATTTACTGTATACACTAAACTGTGGCTACCCTGACTTACTATATACACTACACTGTGGCTACCCTAACTTACTATTTACACTACACTGTGTGGCTACCCTGACTTACTATATACACTACACTGTGGCTACCCTAACTTACTATATACACTACACTGTATGGCTACCCTGACTTACTATATACACTACACTGTGGCTACCCTAACTTACTATATACACTACACTGTGTGGCTACCCTGACTTACTATATACACTACACTGTGCAGGAACCCTGACTTACTATATACACTACACTCAGTGGCTACCCTGACTTACTGTATACACTACACTGTGTGGCTACCCTGACTTACTGTATACAATACACTGTGCAGGAACCCTGACTTACTATATACACTACACTCAGTGGCTACCCTGACTTACTATATACACTACACTATGTGGCTACCCTGACTTACTATATACACTACACTGTGCTGGAACCCTGACGTACTATATACACTACACTGTGTGGCTACCCTGACTTACTGTATACAATACACTCACAGTTCAGGGAGAGTGACCTAGTAGCGACCAGTGAAGAGGCAGGGCCAGGAGCTAGGACTCGACCCCTGCAACATCAACTAGGTGAGTAGGTGAGTACACACACACACACACACACACACACACACACACACTCTACCCTTTCTCTCCCCCCTCACATTTCTCTCTCTTTCTTTCTCTCTCTCCCTCTCTCTCCCTCTCTCTCTCTCACTCTCCCCTCTCTCTCTCTCTCTCTCTCTCTCTCTCTCTCTCTCTCTCTCTCTCTCTCTCTCTCTCTCTCTCTCTCTCTCTCTCTCTAGGCTTCTCTCTCCATCTCCCTTTTTCTATATTTCTACCCCTCCCTTGCATTTCTCTGTCTCATAGCCTTTTCCCTCACCCTCCTTTCTCTCTCTCTCTCTCTCTCTCTCTCTCTCTCTCTCTCTCTCTCTCTCTCTCTCTCTCTCTCTCTCTCTCTCTCTCTCTCTCTCTCTACCCTTTCTCTCGCCCCTCACATTTCTCTCTCTCTCCCTTGGTCTTATCCCTCACCCCCATACTCTCTCCTCTCTCTCCCTCTTTCTACCCTTTCCCTCTCCTCTCTCTCCCTCTTTCTACCCTTTCTCTCTCCCCCTCGCACCCTCTCCCTCCTCTAGCCTTCTGTCTGTGGTAAAAAAAAAAAAAAAAAAAATGGGTGGCTCTAGAGGACGGAAAACCAGAGATCTGGTAGACGAACCAGGGAGGAATGACTGGGAGTTAGAGCTCCAAAAAAGGGAGGAAGAGTGGAGAAGGAAGATAGTAGAGCTTGGTAAGAAAATGGAGGAGCGGATAGCTGAGGAGTGCAGGAAGTGGGAAGTACAGGTCTTAGCAGCAGAAGCTAGGATACAGTGCTTAGAAGAGAAACTGCAAAGCCTGAAACAGATTAGAGAGACAAATGACAATTCAGATGTGACATCAGGCGCAGACAAGGGGACGGTAAGCAACAACGGAGACATGCCGTACGCGAAGGCCTTATCAGACCCACGTGGGGCCAGGGAAAAGACGAGGAGTACACTAAGATCAAATGACAGGTCCGAAGACAATGAAGGTATGCTATATGCAGAGATTCTAACAGCCAACTGCAGTAGCAAGGGACAGCTGGTCATGAAAGACAGTTCACTGAGAATAGAAGTTCGAGATATGACAGGGACTGAAGGCAAGAACATGTCAATGGAAGGAAATAAAATGCCTCAGAGGAAGCAGATGGAGACTCAGTGGGAGGAGGAAAGGGCGAGGTCAGTTTTTGTGTACGGGTTCCAAGAAGCCATGGTGGACAACTTTGAAGAAATAAAACAGGAGGAGAAAAAAATGATTGAAGGCATCATGAAAACAATAGGTGAGGGCGATATGACCCAGGTGACAAATTTTCAGAGAATTGGGTGGTTTGCGAGTGGAAGGATACGGCCTGTCAAAGTAATTTTCAAGGAACAATCAGTTCGAACCAGGATTCTGCAAGAGAAAGCAAGACTGAGGGACAAACAGGGGTACCAGAGAGTATACCTCGACCGCGACAGAACACAAGACGAAAGGACTACACTGAAAGAGAGGGTACAGAGACGCAAGGAGGAACGAGAGGCAATGACGAAGATGAGCAGGACCCAGACACAGGAGGAAGGGCAAACACACCCCACAGAATCTCCCACCAAAAGAGTCCAACCACGACATTCCCAACGCAACTGAGCAACCTATACTACAACCCACTCACTGTTCCCTCTGCCACCAACCCCCATATCACAAACCTCACCCTAACAGCTGTCCCTTATGGGCATTCTGACCCCACCCCCTTCATCACAAACCCCACCTACACCACAGCCCCATATAGGCCCCCACCAAGGCTCTCGCTCCCCCAACCCCAATATTCTTGCATGACCACAATGATAGAAAAGAAACTGAAAGTTTGGTACACAAACGCGGATGGAATAATGAATAAACATGAGGAGTGGAACGAAAGAATCAGTGAAAAATCCCCAGACATCATAGCAGTCACAAAAACAAAACTCGCTGAGACAATAACAGACACAATCTTCCCAATGGGATATCAGATCCTGAGGAAAGATAGAAGGAGTAGAGGGGGAGGAGGGGTTGCACTGCTCATAAAACACCGATGGGGATTTGAGGAAATGGAAGGCATGGACATGATTGGAGAAAGAGACTACATTGTAGGTACAATTCAGTCCGGAGAACATAAAGTAGTCATTGGAGTGATGTATAACCCACCACAGAACTGCAGGAGGCCAAGAGAGGAGTACGAAGAAAACAACAGGGTGATGGTGGACACACTGGCTGAGGTGGCAAGAAGAGCTCATTCGAGCAGAGAAAAGTTACTGGTAATGGGCAATTTCAACCACAGGGAGATCAACTGGGAAAACCTGGAGCCACATGGGGGTCCCAAAACATGGAGAGCCAAGATGATGGATGTGGTACTTGAAAACCTCATGCATCAACATGTCAGGGACACAACCAGAGAGAGAGGGGAGGATGAGCCAGCAAGACTGGATCTTGTGTTCACCCTGAGCAGTTCAGACATTGAGGACATCACTTACGAGAGACCCCTTGGAGCTAGCGATCATGTGGTGCTGAGTTTTGATTATATAGTAGAGTTACAAGTGGAGAAGGTAACAGGAACTGAAGGGGTCAGGCCAAACTATAAAAGGGACGACTACACAGGTATGAGAAACTTCCTGCAGGAGGTTCAGTGGGACAGAGAAATGGTAGGAAAATCAGTAAACGAGATGATGGAATATGTGGCAACAAAGTGCAAGGAGGCAGAGGAAAGTTTTGTTCCCAAGGGAAACAGAAATAATAGGAAGACCAAAACGAGTCCTTGGTTTACCCGAAGGTGTAGGGAGGCAAAAACTAAGTGCAACAGAGAATGGAAAAGGTACAGGAGGCATAGGACCCAGGAAAACAAGGAGATTAGTAGAAGAGCCAGAAACGAGTATGCACAGATAAGGAGGGAGGCCCAGCGACAGTATGAAAACGACATAGCATCGAAAGTCAAATCTGACCCGAAACTGCTGTATAGCCACATTAGGAGGAAGACAACAGTCAAGGACCAGGTGATAAGGCTGAGGAAAGAAGGTGGAGAACTAACAAGAAACGATCAAGAGGTATGTGAGGAGCTCAACACGAGATTTAAGGAAGTATTTACAGTAGAGTCAGGAAGGACTCTGGGGGGACAGACCAGATGGGGACACCAGCAAGGAATACACCAACAAGTGTTGGACGACATACATACAGATGAGGAGGACGTGAAGAAACTGCTAAGGGACATCGATACCTCAAAGGCAATGGGACCGGACAACATCTCCCCATGGGTCCTTAGAGAGGGAGCAGATATGTTGTGCGTGCCACTTACCACAATCTTCAACACGTCCCTGGAAACTGGGCAACTACCTGAGGTATGGAAGACGGCAAATGTAGTTCCCATTTTTAAAAAAGGAGACAGAAAAGAGGCACTAAACTATAGACCTGTGTCATTGACGTGTATAGTATGCAAAATTATGGAGAAGATTATCAGGAGGAGAGTGGTGGAGCACCTGGAACGGAACAGGAGTATAAATGCCAACCAGCACGGATTCATGGAAGGCAAATCCTGTGTCACAAACCTTCTGGAGTTATATGATAAAATAACAGAAGTAAGACACGAGAGAGAGGGGTGGGTTGATTGCATCTTCTTGGACTGCAAGAAGGCCTTTGTCACAGTTCCTCACAAGAGATTAGGGCAGAAGCTAGAGCATCAGGCGTATATAACAGGAAGGGCACTGCAATGGATCAGAGAATACCTGACAGGGAGACAACAACGAGTCATGGTACGTAATGATGTATCACAGTGGGCACCTGTGACGAGCGGGGTCCCACAGGGGTCGGTCCTAGGACCAGTGCTATTTTTGGTATATGTGAACGACATGATGGAAGGGCTAGACTCAGAAGTGTCCCTGTTTGCAGATGATGTGAAGTTAATGAGGAGAATTAAATCTGATGAGGACCAGGCAGGACTTCAAATAGACCTGGACAGA
>NC_091351.1:25860645-25863145 GCF_038502225.1 Cherax quadricarinatus | reverse complement strand
GATACATGGAGGGCTAAGATGATGGAGGTGGTACTGGAGAACTTCATGTACCAACACGTAAGGGACACTACAAGAGAGAGAGGAAAGGATGAACCAGCAAGGCTGGACTTAGTATTCACCTTCAGTAGTGCAGATATCGAGGACATCACATATGAAAGACCCCTTGGGGCCAGTGACCATGTGGTTTTAAGCTTCGAATACACAGTAGAGCTACAAGTGGAGGGAGAAGCAGGAAGGCCAGGACGAATGAAGCCAAACTACAAGAAAGGGGACTACACAGGAATGAGGAACTACCTGAACAGGGTTCAGTGGGACAGAGAACTGGCAGGGAAGCCAGTTAATGAGATGATGGAATATGTAGCAACAAAATGCAAGGAGGCTGAGGAGAGGTTTGTACCCAAGGGTAACAGGATTAATGAAAAAGCCAGGATGAGCCCATGGTTTACCCAAAGGTGCAGGGAGGCAAAAACCAAGTGTGCTAGGGAATGGAAGAAATATAGAAGGCAAAGGACCCAGGAGATTAAGGAGAACAGTCGTAGAGCCAGAAACGAATATGCACAGATAAGAAGGGAGGCCCAAAGACAATATGAAAATGACATAGCAGCGAAAGCCAAATCTGACCCGAAACTGTTGTACAGTCACATCAGGAGGAAAACAACAGTCAAGGACCAGGTAATCAGGCTTAGGAAGGAAGGAGGAGAGACAACAAGAAATGACCGTGACGTATGTGAAGAACTCAACAAGAGATTCAAAGAAGTGTTCACAGAGGAGACAGAAGGGACTCCAGAAAGACCGAGAGGTGGGGCACACCACCAAGTGCTGGACACAGTGCACACAACCGAGGAAGAAGTGAAGAGGCTTCTGAGTGAGCTAGATACCTCAAAGGCAATGGGGCCAGATAACATCTCCCCATGGGTATTGAGAGAGGGAGCAAAGGCGCTATGTGTACCCCTAACAACAATATTCAATACATCTATCGAAACAGGGAGATTGCCTGAGGCATGGAAGACAGCAAATGTAGTCCCAATCTTTAAAAAAGGAGACAGACATGAAGCATTAAACTACAGACCAGTGTCACTGACATGTATAGTATGCAAAATCATGGAGAAGATTATCAGGAGAAGAGTGGTGGAACACCTAGAAAGGAACGATCTCATCAACAGCAGCCAACATGGTTTCAGGGACGGGAAATCCTGTGTCACAAACCTACTGGAGTTCTATGACATGGTGACAGCAGTAAGACAAGAGAGAGAGGGGGGGTGGATTGCATTTTCTTGGACTGCAAGAAGGCGTTTGACACAGTTCCACACAAGAGATTGGTGCAAAAACTGGAGGACCAAGCAGGGATAACAGGGAAGGCACTACAATGGATCAGGGAATACTTGTCAGGAAGACAGCAGCGAGTCATTTTACGTTGCGAGGTGTCAGAGTGGGCACCTGTGACCAGCGGGGTCCCGCAGGGGTCAGTCCTAGGACCAGTGCTGTTTCTGGTATTTGTGAACGACATGACGGAAGGAATAGACTCTGAGGTGTCCCTGTTTGCAGATGACGTGAAGTTGATGAGAAGAATTCACTCGATCGAAGACCAGGCAGAACTACAAAGGGATCTGGACAGGCTGAAGACCTGGTCCTCTTCATCAGAGTACAAAACAAATTCTGGCCACAAAATAGAGCGAAACACCAACGTCAAAGACCTGGGAGTGATCATGTCGGAGGATCTCACCTTCAAGGACCATAACATTGTATCAATCGCATCTGCTAGAAAAATGACAGGATGGATAATGAGAACCTTCAAAACCAGGGAGGCCAAGCCCATAATGACACTCTTCAGGTCACTTGTTCTATCTAGGCTGGAATATTGCTGCACACTAATAGCACCTTTCAAGGCAGGTGAAATTGCTGACCTAGAAAATGTACAGAGAACCTTCACGGTGTGCATAACGGAGATAAAACACCTCAATTACTGGGAGCGCTTGATGTTCCTAAAACTGTATTCCCTGGAATGCAGGCGGGAGAGATACATGATTATATACACCTGGAAAATCCTAGAGGGACTAGAACCGAACTTGCACACGAAAATCACTCACTACGAAAGCAAAAGACTTGGCAGACGATGCAACATCCCACCAATGAAAAGCAGGGGTGTCACTAGCAAGTTAAGAGACCATACAATAAGTGTCAGGGGCCCGAGACTGTTCAACTGCCTCCCAGCATACATAAGGGGGATTACCAACAGACCCCTGGCAGTCTTCAAGCTGGCACTGGACAAGCACCTAAAGTCGGTTCCTGACCAGCCGGGCTGTGGCTCGTACGTTGGTTTGCGTGCAGCCAGCAGCAACAGCCTGGTTGATCAGGCTCTGATCCACCAGGAGGCCAGGTCACAGACCGGGCCGCGGGGGCGTTGACCCCCGGAACTCTCTCCAGGTAAACTCCAGGAATGATCTCATCAACAGCAGCCAACATGGTTTCAGGGACGGGAAATCCTGTGTCACAAACCTAC